>NW_005054525.1:735335-822940 GCF_000277835.1 Geospiza fortis
TGGAATACAGAGTTCCCCATCACATGCATCTCTGCTGACCTGGAGGTGTCTCATATTGAAAGTACCAAAAAAAACATGATAATTCAGGAGTGACTGTCCACAACCTAAAGTTTGCCTGCTGAGATGGAAAGTGTTATCCACCCATTTCATATTTGTTATAGACCAGATGTTGAATTTCTACTGGTTCAGAACTGCAACTCTTTAATGAACCACTTAAGGAGCACAAGGATGCGTGGTTTCCCTTTGGCTTAGCAAACCATCCTCTCCTGAAGGGCTGTGAAAGGCAAGGTAATTGGGAGAGAAAATGGGCTAGTACTTTGTACCTGAGCACATTGTCTCCTGTGGAATATAGGTCACATTTGCAATATCTTTCCTGAAAACAAAGATGCAAATTTAATGCATTAGATTCGCATTTTTGTTCTCTGCACAAACAAAGGTGATACTGCTGGAATTCTGATGAAGTCTAATGAGGGAAAGTGTAATGTATTCATTCCTTCCAATCTGGCTTCTTGAACAGATTAGCTACAAAATTTGCCCTTCTTCATGCTAACAAAACATAAACATGGTAAAAAGGAAATCATAATACTACTTGATGTAAACCCAGCGCTTAATATTTTAATCTTTAAAGAATAAAAACGAATACATCAATAGCAAACTAAGAATGTGACATCTTGGCCTATTTACATTAATGGTTAATAATCAGTAGATTAACACTGATGCATACCAAGAACAGGTTTATGCATGGACAGTAGGAGGTGATAACATCCTATTCAACCAATATGTCATTGAGTCTACCTCAGGATTATGTCACCAAGTCAAATGATTGTTAAAGGAAGGAGCAGACAGAAATATTAGTTTAGATAAATATTTTGCAGAAATGTAATAAAAAATAGAGTAAAAGAATCTTGAGAACATTTTAAGACACCATTTATAATTATTTCTGTGTGTATATATGGTATGTTTTTCAAAGTTCATGATTACATACATACCTTGCATATACTACACCTACAGTTGCATAAACATTCAGATAGGTTAGAGATAGCCATTATCACTTTTTAGGATAACTTAATTAAACTCGCTTATTAAAACCCTTTAATTCGTTAGTGATAAAATCTTGATTAGTACATTTTCCTGCTAGGTGACCTTCTAATTTAATAGAAAACGAATTTTTAAATGGAGAAAAATGCCTGTGGCAGAGATTTTGTGCAAGTGAATAGAGTTTGTAATACACATAGGGATATAATCGAGCCTAATTAGTGAGGGTGCAAATGAATTTTTATTTTATACACCAGAAGTGTCATTGATGAACCATGGTTCAGAGTTTGAAATGCATTCAGGCTGGCAGTATGGGACTCAAGTCTGTGGGAAAATCACAAGCTAATTCATTGATTGCCCCTTGGAAATTACTGCTGTTAATTGTTAGGTAATTAACATGGAGCTACAATTATACTGGCCTTAGGGGGTGATTAATGTTTCAACATGTCACATTAGCAGCGGCTGGATTTTAAAAGCTTTTCTTTTCACATGGTTTAGAGACAGATGGTATATTGTCTATGGAAAATTGTTTTCTTTTACTAAAGTTTATACCAAGACCAAGTGAATGTTCTTCTTGTGCTGCAGTGTATTTTTATGTAGTTGAATTGTATGTACCTTGCCTGATGCACCTTAAGAAATAATATTTGTTTTAAAAAATCCCCATTATACCTGCTATGAATGCATAACATATGCATATTGAATGGAAATTATGTCTGCTTTTATTTTTTAGGTAGAAAATAAAAAAATAGGTAATGTAAGATTAGACTATTTCATGGCAGCTCTTACATTATTTAGTGCTGATACAGAGAAAAGAATTGCACAATATGATATTTATTACAATCAATATAATTTAAGCAGTAACCAAATAAAATGTGTTGAACAAATGCATTTAGTAACAGTTATAAACAGCATATTAACATCTCCACACTTCAATATTGTGCTTTGTTCTATGTTAAGATTTTTTCTCTTCTTCCAGTTCCAGTAGTCAGAAAAAGACTAGCACAAACTTTTTAGAAGCCTACAGTGTTCTGCTTTATCTGTTACTATGCCAAATTAAATCCTTAAAATCTTTCATCAAAGACAGTAGTGCCTGTGTTAGGAAGACTGTTTATATATCCTGAAAATATTACTTATATTTTTTCTGCTTTTTTTCTTCTATATGCTGCTACACTAGATAGACATTTTGCAAACTGGTGGGTTATTGGTATTCACTGTGTAAATATTTTCTTGGTAATATTCCTAAAACATGGCAAATGTATGTTCCTGTTTGCAGTAGTTTTGAAAGCACTTCAATTTCTTCTCCTAATTGATAATGGCACTAAGTCTTGTGAAGGGATATGTTTAAATGTCACACTTGGATTAGTTTCTGTAAATTCTCCAGGTTTGTAAGATTACTTCTTTGCCTTCTATAGACAATGAAGTCACATAGTCCAAAAGATGTAATGGACCTCTGGTAGGTGAAAGGATTGGTTTTTATGACAGCGTATATATTTCTCTTTTTCTTGTTTCATTTTTGTCTTCCTGTGATATTTCAAGTTGGAGTCTTTCTTAGTAGTCTTATACAGTGGTCTTTCTTATGACTCCAGTCACTTGCATTTGTATTGATTGTTCCACTGCAACATATTACAAATATTTTTTTTTCAGCTGAGTCTGCTAATAATTTTTAATTTCTGCTAAAGCACAAGGACATCTGCTTTAGGACATCTGGAGGACAAGTTTCTGCTTTAGAAACAGCCTTTTTGTAATAATAAAAAATCCCCAAAGAAATATAGCAGAAGAGATACACAAAATTTTGTAAATATTCCATTGTCTTTATGATTTTAGTTTCTACAGAATAGTATGAACTATGAATTAGTGTCCACTTAGGTTTCATTCAGCAGAGTTTTCTTGCCTTCTCAGAGGACCCCAGGTGTTGCCTATACATGCAAAGTGTCAGTGATTGAACTGGAAGTGGGTTTTATGAAGAACTTAATGGAATGGAAGGATTAAAACGATTATACCACAGGAGATCACCTGCATTTGGTTACTCATACAGGCTTTCCTGGGCTTTCCGTTTGAATGATCAGGAGCCAGAAAATCTCAGTACATGGGGAGGTTTAACCAGAGATTCTGACCACTGCTTTTAAAGAGTAATAGAAGTAAGCGGATACAATGCTTGGTCAGCAGAACCCTTAAGCATATGGTTAACTTTAAGCACATGAGTAGCTCTGTTGACATTACAATTAAGTGTCTACCTACATGTTTTGTTATATTAAGGTCATTGCCCTGGGAGGACTCCATAGGGGAAAATTACTTCAATTGGCAGCCTCATGAAGTTACTCCTGGCCCTGTGTCTATGGAATGGTGGATTCATCTGTACAAAACCCTCAAATACAAGTATCTGTGCTCATATATCCTAGAACAGATCCTAATTTACACTAGGGCCGTTTTTGGACTTCCTTAGTATTTAAGAGATGTGGAACTATTATTTGTTCTTGCTTTAAGAACTGCTTGCATTGCCAGTGCATTAATAAGGGTGAGCACCAGATTCTACATGATTACTTGATAATGTAAAATTTGAGGCCATAGCATTCCTCAAACGTATGTTATACATATTTCTGTTAGTTCACTAGATTATTTTCTTCTGAATTTCCATTTGATTTCTGTTTATGGGCTTTTTTTGTTTAAGTTTTTTTTTTTGTTGTTGTTTTTGGGGAGGGGGAGAAGGGCTGTTGTGTGCTAGTTTCTGTATTTTATGAAAACAGTGTCTGTGCTACTAGTCTAATTTAAATTTAGGCTTTTATGCTAGTTGGCAGTAATGTACGTGCCAAGAGTGTGGTGAAAAAAAAATACCACGAAGCTGCATAGATTGTCTTATTTTCTTTTTTTTCTTCTGAAGTTACCCTACTAATAATATTTATTAGGAGATTATCTCAAGTCTCATGGTTTCCAGGTTTGACACGTAAAATCTGAAGGCTCTCTAGACCATTATACTTCAGAGGGCATAATACTAAATAGAAGTTGTTGGTCACTTTTGTCATGGTTTGGGAATGGTATTCCCGATTCGGTGTTCTCACTGAAACACTACAGATCACTTGTTCTTCTCTCAATCACTCCTTCTCCTCACCTCTTCCATCTCTGGGGGGATAGAAAGGGGAATGGGAAACACAAAAGGTAAAGCTCACAGGTTGAGTTAATAGCAATTTACTGGAAAGAGCAATGAAATTAGTAAATTAGCAGTAATATCAACAATACTAATGACAGAGGGTTCATGAAGTGAAGAATTTGCACTAGAGTGCTCACCCCTGACCATACCTGACTGCTCCCTCTGTCAGTCTGCTCAAGACTCAAGGGATCCTTTTACCCCCTTGCCCTCCTGGCAATGACATGAGATATTATAGAACTGAGACATGAGATATATAGAATATAGATATATTATATATAGTCTCTAGGTCCTGGCCATGCCCCTCCTGGACACTGCAATAATTAACCCTGTCCTCCTGGCTGGAACTGGGGCAGGATGCTTGAGGAGAAGGCCACCAGGAAAATATCTAAGGAATGGACTTGTTTGGAGGACACATGAGGAGGTGAATAGAGAAACTTCCCCATTCTCTGTGAAAATTTAAGGCACATTATTTGCTTTTTAGCAAGGTGCCTCTTTCCTCCCCTATGTGTTTTGTTCTAGCAGTTTTCTTACACTGAATTGGAAGACAGAATTGCAGGTGGATTTGTATGGGTAACAAGTGCCATGAAAACCACTGCACCCCTTGTCACATATACGTAAATATGCATCTGGCACAGGATATGATGTTCCAGAAGAAGAGACCTCCTGACAGGACCCTTCTGCAAAGTCTCTGTCCCTTTGAGTAAATTCTGTGGGCAATTTTTGACTCTTCTGCCACTGACTCTGCCAAGGTTGCTTACATACACCACCTTCCTTCATTCCCTTCCTCCTCACCAAAACACTCAGTGAGTTTGGTTTTGTACCAGCTGCAAGGGCATATTCACCCCTTTCCTGGGGACATCAAAGACAATTTGTGGGTAATATGTTTGCATTTGTATTTAAAATATTGTTAATGATTGGAAAATTACTCTAAATTTCTAATTTAAAAAAAGTATTAAAACTCCCCATTATACATCTTCTTGAGATACTTTATTTGTGTAGGAGGCACCTGTCTTAAAGAAAGTTATACCTGACAGATATGACTAGAAGGTAAAGACCTCAACCTGAACACACATTCAAAAATGTGTTATTTATTTAAAGAAAAACAGAAAGTTGAAGAAATACAGAAAATTATATGTATGAAGTTAAAGACATGAAAGCCATTCCCTTCCTGAAATTTTGCTCCAATCAAGTGTTAATTTTGTAGAGAAAATATGGGAATGTATGTTTATTTAAACCCATCTAAGAACACAATCCACTGGTGAAGCCACTACCAAGAACCTCCATATCTGTATGTGCCTGTGCTTGTAAACATAAAAATCAAATTTCAATCCAATTACTTCTGTGGGGAGAAATGTGAAAGATTATCAGACTATGAAAAGACTTGAAAATGAAAGTACCATTAAGGCTGTCCAATTTTTAGGAAAAGCAACTTTTAAGAAGGTCCTTTAAAATCCCTTATTTGACCTCTTTGCATGTTTTCCCAATGAGTTTTCTTGCAGTCTTCTTTCCTAAAAGAAAAAGCCTCTGCTTTTCTGGAAAGCCTTTCAGAAATTAAATACTCCTTCTTGCTTTCGCTTTTTAACTACTGCTTCTAATCCTTCATTTTCTGGTGATTCAGTATATTGGTAGTATATCTGTACTCCTTAATTTTGTGTTTTGTTGTCTATTCTGGAACCCTCCTTTTTGAAATAAATCCTCTGACCTTCTCTTTCTGCTGTCTAATGACCACAACAGTCTCCTCACCACCTCTGCTCCTAATCTTATCTTTTCTGTCATTGACTGTATAAATCTGTTTCTGTCACAGACAAACTGCCTTCAGTCCTGCTCTTTGAAAGCATCTTTAAAGCTTGCTGGCTTGGCATCATCCTGGGGAGTTCCAGTGTAAAATTGCTCTCTTTCTGCATTCCCTTGCCCACTCTTGGTCTTATGAGAAAGCAAAATAATTTTTCTCTCTGCTTTTCCAACTCCACCAATTTTAGACTAATTTGGGTTTTGGTTGGTTTGCTGGGGTTTGTTCACCTTTTGCTGATGATTGCTAATACTTCATTGATTGCTAATACTTCATTGATTGCTTCATGATTGCTTAATGGAGGTGGCTATGCATATATCTTGACCAGATTATTTGAAAGCTTAAAGATGAGCTGAACTGCTGATTCCTAACTGAATCCAGAATCCAAATAAGCTAATTTTCTAGGGGAGTACTGCTGAACTGCAGATATTGCATTCACTCTTGCCATGTAACTCTGCTTTCTGTATATACATCTGTCTTCCTGCACACCCTTTGAATTCTCTTAAATATTGCCATTATTACTGTGAGCAACTTGAGTGTACTGAGTCTAACTTCAGGGTTTAAAGCCACTTTTACAGATAGATGGCCCCTAAAGAATTCTGTATAGAGACTGAGTGCCTTGGGTCAGCTGGTCTACAGGTGTCTGGTGAAGAATGTTTCGTCGTGCAATCCATGTGATGATTATTGCAACAAAGGTTTGCCAGCCGAATTAGACAAGACTCAACTCTATTTTATGGCAAGTTTTGTATCCAACACATACACAATGAACTTATTTAAAGTACTGCATATTCAATATCTTTCTAGGGTGACATACAATACTCTGTGCTAGTATCTGCTGCATACTGACTTCTCTTCATCAAGCTTTGACACAATTTGACTCTTTTCTCACCAGAAGTAGGCTTATATATTCAAATTTGTTTGAGACCCAGGACCTCTCACTTTGTTAGATTTTCTGATATATATTACTGCCAATTGAACAGTGCCACTGAAAAACCTTGCCAGGCCCTCCTCATAATGTCAAACAATAGAAAAATCCTTGAGTAATTTCCAGAAAGTCTGAGAACTTTATGATAACAGAATGGTGAGAAAATATTGCCAAATTTCTGTACATGCTGAGACAAGAGGATTATATATGTATATAGTGTATGTAGTGCACCACGGTAAGAAAGTAATCTTTACTCTCTCTGTATTAATCTTCTACAGCCTTCAAAGATTTTAATTTCAGTCCTTCCAGCTAATGGCATTAAGCCACACTTCATTTTTAAATGTGCCTTTCTGCACTAAGTGTAACATCTGGCATTCCCAAAATCTTTTTTACAATTGCATGTACATTTAAAATGCTATTCCCTAATCATTTTGTTTTTAAAAAGGATTTTAATATGGTCTAGTTCTAAAAAAAATTAAGAATAAATCAAAATATGTAGTAGGGATTAATACAAATGTGTATTAGAAGAGCAAAGAAATCACTGAGACAAGACTAATCATCATTTAGATTATCAGTAGAAGATGATTAAAAAACAAAGGATTGTATGACAAGTTATGTTGATGCCATGTTTGTGTAGCCAAATGTTTCAGCTTTATAAATGAAAAAGCCTAAGCAGCTTACAGTGAGACAAAGTAATCATTCAAATTACAAACTTAAGAATTTCAAATTACATACTTCATCAAGTTGAGTCTATTGTAACTTAAAATACATAGGGAATGATTCACTCTAGTTGAAAAACAGCATGTAATATTTCAGCCATTATGAAATTGCTGCTTGGCTTTACAAAAGTGTTAATGCCATTAAACCATCTCTTTTTAGGATGAATGCTCCAAACTCATACTGTTTATAATCCAACACCTAGGAAGAACATTTTCTTATATTTAAATGGAGATTTATTTGGGCCATTTTTTTGGTTTGTTAAATGAAAACCATGTTGATCTCTCTGACTGTGTGTTCTTGCTCCAATAATTAGATATTTTTGATCAAGAGCTCAATCTTCTAAATACTTAAGAGAAAGTAAAGTATTTGCTGTTCTTATTGCTCTTCTTGTCAGTAGGGGGTTTTTATACTGTAAAGACTAAGCTGAATAGTAATTTTGGGCAAGCTGTATGCCAAATATTTGAACTCAATTTTCTAGGATTTTATTGCAAGAAATAGACTAGTATAGGTTCCACCTCCTTCATAATTATCTCATCAAAGAACAGAGCTTGAGCTGGAAATTCACAATTCTTTATGCTTAGGAACTTTCATTGAAGCAATTTCAGTTGAATGTGACAGTGAATTTTATACTTACTGAAGGGTTTCTTCAAATATCTGTCTTGTATACAACTTCTTTATTGGTGGTATTGATGAGAGTACTAATTGTTCTTAATTTTGGTGGATATTTCTCTTTCTGTCCCTTGACTGCTTCTTCTAATTGCTTTACTCATTGCTCTACATCTCATCCAAAAATATTATAAACGTAGTAAATCTAAGATTTTTTCCAGAATGTCAGTAAAACCTAACCATGACATTTTAACAGGGCCTTTTCTTACTTCTCTGATTTAGTTTTTCTGAGAGGACATTGTGTGTGGTACATGGATATCTGAAGTGCTTATATCTGTAACCTGTTTCTCTGTTTTGTCTAGTGATAAATCATAGTACTGACATTGCTGGGATACTGTGAGTGCCTTGAACAGTTTTGTTCTATCCTAGTTTAAATATAAGAGCACAAACTTTGTTCATTTCAATATTAATTTATATTAATGATATTGAATATTATATTCCTCTTGCTGTGAATGAATAAACACTGAGGAGAACGTAGGGGAATTTTGTTTCCTCCTGCCTTTTTTTGTTACCAGACAGAAATATTTAAGTAGAAATTGATTCTATTAGTGGGTTTCCCCAAAATTCTACTAAAATAAAAATCTGTATGTAATTTCTGATATATTAGAAAATTAAAAAAAAGTAAAAAACTGAAACAAATATGCACCCTTGTAGCTCCTCCTCTGCCCTAGGATTAACCAAACTATAAATGCAATCCAAAGTCTGACTCACTTAGAATATCTTAGTGACACATTTTTATTATGGATGTCTCAGCTGATCAGTGGAGGCAAAGTTTACAGATGTGAATTTTCAACTCTGAACTAATCTGGGGTAAAAAGAACCACATTCTGGTGAAGATGCAGATTTGAGTTTAATAAGAGGGAAAAAATATTATTCTATATTTTTGCAGTAAAATTGTCATGAAATATGGGGTTTGCTTGTCACCTTGTATAGATTTCTGTTATATAACTTCCATCAGAGATAGGCTGATATGTTTCTTATCTGTCTTCTGGAGTTCGTTTGCTCCTTGAGAGCTCCTTCAACTGCAATCAATCTGTGCAACTTGGATAAAACGAGGGTCCTCAGGACCAAACTTTATGCTTATTTGATACCTTTCATTCCTACTGGTATGCCAGATGCTGCTGCAATCAGGGACTTAAAAGCCTGCTAAAACAACCTGAAGCAATGCTACCAGCCAGGCTCTGAGTCTTATCCTACCTTACAGGCAGATGTGTTAGCAGACTATGACTTAATTTTATAATAAAAAATTCTTTCTAAATGTAAAGATCATTTGTAAACTAGATCCTGGAAGAGGTTTTTGTTGGAAAGACTGATATCAAATAACCAAATAGTGTTGTTATTATGGGACTTAGCTGCCTGTAAGAGCTGGAAGAACATCACAGTTGATAGTCTCTGCCAGGGACAAGCTTGGTGTCACACATTTGAGCCAAGAGCAGTGTGACACATCCCTGTAGTGCTGCATACATAGAACCACTCCTATTAAGTGACTTTTCAAGAGCACTGTATCAGTCAACTCTCTTGGCTTCCCAGTAGAGCAGCACCTCTTTCGACCCTACCTCCCACTTCTTTCCTTTCTTATGCATATACATGCAAAACCCTGCTGCATCAGTTATGATACAAATGTGGTTTTCTGCCAAAGATTTTATGGTCTCCTCTTTTTTTTTCTATCACTGAAGAGGTGACTGTATCAAGCTAAAAAAGTACAACAATTAAAGATTAAAAAACAAAACAACTTGGTCTGATAATGTCTTGGTCATAATGTTGAACAAAAGCAATGTCACATTAGCAATAGAAGCCCCATTTATTATTTAAGAATTATTTTACTTTAATCAGATTTAATTAATTTTATTTTAAGAAGATGTAATTTTGTATAATGAAAATGTATGCAGCAACGTGATATATGATCATTAGTTTGATAAAGAAAGACTTTATTTTGTTTAACTCTTAGGTTTTTTTTCCCTTTTAATTTTCTTTTATTTTCTTTTTGTTTCTTTCCCAAATCCAAACCTGGAAACTACAAGATGACACTTTTTACAGATATTTTACCATTAATTAATTATATATTTAAAAAATTTTAACAGGAATGTTTAGCCAGAAGAGTGATTTTTGATAAAAATTTGTTATGCTCTACGTGAAATAGTTTTTAGCATGAGTTATTTTATTTGTGATATCTTTGAAGTTGCAACAATTAAGGAATAAAGTATTTTAAAAATGGTTTTACATAGTGCATGAGACCTCCTCTGTTATTCAACCTATTTTCTTCCTGTCACATGGATTGTGTATTAAACTGTTTATATAAATACATCAGATTTGTTGTTGACCTAATATTCTCTTTTCTTTCTCTAATATCTACTGTACTGGTATACCTATAGATTTATATTTGACAGTTGCCATAAATTTGTTTGACTAAAAACCCAAGACTTTCTAGTCTGATAGTGATCCTAACTACTCTTCTCTGGTGCCATTTATGTTTTGGGAATTTGCTTTCTTTGAATATATTTGATTGAGGACTGACAGGATCCCCATATTAGGACAGGACAGTCTAAGGAGAAAGTTACATCAATGGTACCAGGCCTTGTACATTTAAAACAAACTAAATGCTACCTAAGGCATTACCCTATGGATTGTGTATGTATGTACCCATCCTGATCTGCCATTAGCTAATGAAATGTAATGTTTTCTTTCACTTGTCTTCAGTGGATATCTCCTTAAAATTCAGTAAGCATTTCAGCATGGCTTCTCTGGTACCAGACAAATCAGCTGGAATCCTCATGTCCATCCCATTCTTCCTCACTGCTCTCCTGTTTGCTTTTGATGAGGCCATTCTGCCTTTTATTGTCAGTATGCTTCCAGTTTTGCATAAAAGTTTTAGCCAAATATGACCAAATATCTTTCGCAACACAGAATCCTGGGAAAAAAAAAAAAAAAGCCACCCTAAAAACCAAAACCACTTAATAATGTCCAAACTATCCTTTCAAACTGTTATACTGGGTTTAAACAATTTCTTATGGACAGAATTCTTCTAAAGCTGAAGTTCTGTGGTTTAACTTGCAGTTTCTTGTTCTGCACCATATCAACTATTTTGCTGAAGTCTACAAGGACATTGATCTGCTGCAGCAAGTCCAAAGGAAGCCACAGAGATCAGAGATCAGAGGGCTAGTGCACCTCTCCTGTGACAACAGGCTGAGAGAGATGGGATTGCTCAGTCTGCAGAAGAGAAGGTTTCAGGGTAACCCAACTGTAGCCTTCCAGGACTTAACAGCTAAAAAAAGGTATGGAAAGTTGGAGATTAACTTTTCACAAAGGGCATGTACAGATAGACCAAAGGGCGAGATTTTTAAACTGAAAGAGGATAGGTTTAGATGAAATATTAGAATGAAATTCTTTACTGTGCGGGTGTGAGACCAAGGAAAAAGTTGCCCAGAGAAATTGTGGATGCCTCATCCCTGGAAGTGTTCAAGACCTGGTTGGATGGGGCTTGGAGCAACCTGGTCTAGCAGAAGGTGTCCATCCCTATGGCAACAAAATGATATTTAATGCTCCCTCCAACCCAAACCATTCTGTGATTATATGACAGATTGCATCCACCACACTTTCCAGAATTAGTTTATCAAAGAAAACAATCCAGTTAATGTGACATGGTTTACCTTGGGTGCACTATTGTTGCAGTCATTCAGATTTACCTTTTATCTGCATGATTCTATTCTTCCATGTGTTCCCTGGCTCTATGTACAGCTTCAGCTCTATTCCAGGTTTTATAGCTCCAAGATGCCTTTGCTTCCTCCTCTCAATAAGAATCTCATTTCTGGTCACAGGTACTGAATGTGATAGATTTATTAAAGTTCCTTGCTTCTTAAGTTGCAATTTGATGTGCTAAGTCTTTCAGTATTCCTCAGTAGAAGTTGTCTAGTTTCAGAAACACATGTGTGTCAAGATTTTCCTACTCAGATAGAAGGAATATTCATTATCTGCATCTCTTCTTATTCTCTATGTCCACCTGTTCTACATTATCACCCAGCCTGGAAACAGAGTAGTGTTCATTTAGTTCAGGACTGTACCCAGATTATCATTAATGTCTATTCCCTTCTCCTGACAGAGCAATCCCATTTGTTTATTTTCATTCTCTTTGTTATTAATGTGGTTGCAAAATTTTTTACTTTCTGTTTAAATTTCCTTTGGAAATTTCAACTCATTTGGTGGATCTCACTTTCAGTCTATAATTTCTGACTTCCAAAAAGTATTGATTATTGCTGACCAGTCACTTTTTCATTTTCTCATAGTTTTTTACTATATACAAACAGAAGGAAAAAGAAAATCATATGTCTAGGAATCTTTTTCACAACTGGCCCAATATATCTTATCCAAAATATTTGGATGTTACACATATCTTCTCAGTATGTGCAAATATTCACATACACACATATAAATACATTTCCTACCATTGATTTGAATAAAAATTTCTGTGAACGTAAATGAAACTATCTGTCATGATATATGAAATACAGTGACCATATATAAGTATAAAAAATGCTAACAATATGTTAGAAATAATCACCTAATAAATGAAAATTCAGATAACCAAAGCAAGTGAGCAAAAAGGACAAGTGTATGAGAAGAATACTAAGCATGGAAAGGGAGAACCTGCTCCACAGCTTGGAAAGGATTTCATGCCTTCTCAAAACACTCAATAAAGAAATCTGCATGCGTCTTAGGTCACAAAATGTCTTTGAATCATTATACAAAATCAGATAACACAATGGTGTTAAATTAAGCACTTGCACCTTTTTGCTATCTCAGATATATTGTTGCAGATCACCTGTCTGGGTCTTGCTAAACAAAGTTTCTTCTGAGAAGGAGGCTTTACTGTTGCATCCTGCAAGTCATTCCCACTGCTCAGAAAATTAAAATATCTACTTTATACATCATGAATGACCTGTCCATGTATTAAATATGATAAAAGAATTGCATAACTTTGATTTCTGTAGGTATGGAGCAACATGTCCTGGTAAAAAAAGAATAGTTTTGACTTCTAAGTCTACTGAAAACATTCTCTTTAGACTCCAACGCACTGGACACTTTCATTTCTGGATTGATGCCAGGAATATGAGCATTATCTTCTGTGAAAAACAACTCTTTTTAGGAAACTATCTCATGTAAGTGATCAAGTGTGGCATTCACATTCTCTGAAAATTTCCTTCACCCAGGATTTTTCTCCTGAGAAGCTGAGAGGCCTCAGAGAAAAGGAAAACAATTCTTATCTCATTTGCTTCTCCTGTGTTTTGCTCATGTGGAATGTGTTTGGAGATTGCTTACCCTAAGGTGATTGCCTGATTGGATTCTGGTGTGAGTTGTTTGACTCATTGGCCAATTGGGGCCAAGCTGCGTCGACACTCTAGAAAGAGTAGAGTTTTCATTATTATCTTTTTAGCATTCAGTAAGTATCTTTTCTGTATTCTTTAGTATAGTTTAGCATAGTATTTTTAATATAATATAGTATAATAAAGCAATAAATTAGCCTTCTTATAAGATGGAGTCAGAGGCATCATTCCTGCCTTCGTCAGGGCTTCCCTGCAAATACAATAATCAAGCATTCATGTCCCTTTCCTAATGACAAATCTGAATGGACTGCAGGTGGGACTCAGTCTGAGGGTAAGCCTCCTCATGCCAGGTGCCTCAGCACGTATTACATACAGTCCAAGGAGGCAGTGGGCTCAGGATAACTGGTAATGCCTGGAGGGAGGATGTGCTGAATTCCAGCTGGATCCTGGGCTGGAGTGCCTTGCGCCATTATACTGCTCTGCAGTAGGACACCTACACAGAGCTGATGGATATTTAATTTCTTCTGTGGGAGATTTGAGGTTTTTGGAGCTGCAGCTAAAAGCCAACAGGAATACCCCAAGTACTAAACAGCCCTGTTAAAGTAAAATTAATTACATCACTAAAGTTTATGTGGAATTGAAGCCTACTTCATGTGAAGGTTAACCCTAAAATATAATTTTATACCATGTTTGAGTGAGATATGTTAAAATACATTTTAAACAAAATCTGAATTCCAGTGAGGGTAAGCTTTATTGTCTTGACTGATATTTTTTACAAACAGGGGAAGGTGTCTTCATATTATTGAAAGAAGCAGAATAAAAAGCATGTGAGGAAACAAAAAATATGTATGTCCATAGTATGTAAAGCACAGCTTGTTATTACTATGTGGCCAAATTGTAAGCAGGTGAAAGAAATCGGAAATTGAAGGAAGTGGGGCAAAGATCAGAAACAGTAGATGTTGAGAGTTTTTCTACTTCTGCCTTCATCCAGCTGTCAAACCTACCCTACAACCTTACCACAACACTGAACATATATCATCTAAATATTTTTCTGTGGAGAGACTTCTCCTATATATACTTCTCCTAATATATATTCACTCAATACATGAATAGATCAGTTATAACTATAAACTACAGATATTCAGGCCGCTTGCTTCTTTCATGCTATTTTCATCTTTTAATGCAGTAATTATGTTTGGTATTTAGGAGTGTTTGAAATTGAGAACACAACAGTTTAAAGTTTTTCTGAAAAAGTCAAGTTATTTTTCCAGAATGAAGTATTCTTGGTTAGATCAGCTGGAAAAAACATATGCACAAGATTCAAACCACTCTGTTCTAAAGCACTGCTTCATTTCTTTTTGGTGAGATGCACCTCCATTATAAATACTCAGGACAAACAAATAAGACCCAGTGGTAAGGAGAGGTCAGAGTGGCCCTTAAGGTGTAAAGGATCGGTGGAGAGGAATAGAGAGTTGAAAGAGGAAGAATTATAAAAGTTCAAAACCACTGGTGTAGAAAAGGCACAAGGATGTCATAATTTCTTGATATACATGGGTAAGTCTACCAGAACCAGCTCACTGGAACAAAATTAAGATTGCTTAGGGTTTCTTAAAAAAAAAAAAATCCAAGGCCTAGTCAATTCTATAAATTTAGTTTTCTGACTTTTTTCTGCTTTTGTAGAAATTGCACTTTATTCTTCTTTTGCTGACTGTGTCTCTGCTGGTTCAGAAGAACTAGAATATAAGAACTTAGGAACAGTTAGAAAATGTGTAGTCAGTAGAATATGAAGTAATTAGAAATTAAGAGGTGATTGATTGCAGTCTTCATAAATTGCATGAGGGTTCTTTCAGTTTCAGATAACATTAGCTATATAGAAGCCAAAAAAATTATCAACCCCTGTGAGGGGTTTGTCACTTCATTTTTTCAGCATGATTTGTTTAAGTCTTTGTTCCTCATCTTTAGGTATTAGAAACAGGAAAAAAACTATTTATTTTTAGGTATTTTCTAATTCAGTGGATGCTGTGAGAAAAAAAAAGGCAGTATAAATATCATACAAAATATCAGAAATATTCACAGGTCTACACTGATATTTGTGTTTTAGCATCCCACGAATTATTTGTGACTACTTTCTGGTGTTAAATCCCTTCTAAGGGAATTTATTGCTTTGGCAAAGGTACCCAGACAAGATTATTGCTATTTCTTGTTCTCTGGTCATGCAAAATTGTTTTTCCATGCTGTTTCAAAAAACATATGGAAAAGGAAAGTTGAATTCCTCCGCTGAATGAAGCAGATGTTTGTTGTTTAGTCTTAATCACTGTTAGTGAGTAGACTTCTTCATTCGCTGCCCTTGTCAATGCAGTCTCCTTAAGGGCAGTGGGGTACTTTTTACATTCGGCCACGAATTTCTCATATATTATAGAAAACTCAAATCAAATAAAGACATTCATCAAATTTTTGGTAAGACTTTAATATTAAGGAAGTCAACAATAAAGAAAGTACTTTAAAAATATATCATTTATTTATATATTCAGATACTTTTTTGCCAATGACCTTGATAGTGTATTCTGGGCTATATGCCACAAAGATGTAATTAATAAGGTTTTATATAAAATGGTATTTTTAATCTCATCCCAATAAATGCATAACATTTGCATTCATTTCCAACATATGCACTAAGTGTTACTTAAATTTACGAAGTTAGTTTATAATTATATATTGGATTATCTAAATTTTGGATTTATTTGCCTCTTCCTGTTTTCAGATATAAAAATGTTACTTCCAAAAAGCTTTTTGTAATACTAGCAAAACCTTTTCCCTATCTACTTTGAGACTTCTCAGCATCTCATTTATTTTCAGAGTTTGATCAAACTTGATGACTTATTTATAGTAGGCTGTTATTGTGCTTAGTGCTGTAAAAACCATGGACTCAGTTCCAAAAACCCCTACTCTAAATCAGATCCAGGCAGTCTAGTTGAACACACTGTACAATTGCTTCATCAGTTTCCATTGAAAGATAAAATTTCTTTCATTATTTTCTTTTTATAACCCAAGAAATGCAAAATGTATGACTGTTTTCTAGTATTCATTCCATATCCTCCTTTCTGAAAATTGATATGAAGATTTGTTTAAACTGATAGCAGTAACTACCTCTTCTGTGAATAAATTACACTTCCCATTTCTGAGAGGTCCTACTCTTTTCCTCCTTGCTGACCTCTTCTTCTCCATGTACTTTAAAAAATTCTGATTTATCTCAAACCCTCATGCAATCTGCTTTTCATTTTCTACCCTTAATTTTCTTATCATTTTTTGCACTCTCTCTTAACTTCATTCTCTAATCTTCTCAGCACTGCTGTGTAGCTGATGTTTTATGCCTCGGATTTCCTTTTTCCTTACCTTTTATTACATTTTGGACTTTCCAGCTCATCCTCATTGACTTTTTACTCCTTGTATATGTATTGCAAGATTGCCCATGCAACCTTTGGGTATGCATTCATTTACCTCTCCACATTTTTCTTTTTTTTTTTCTTTCAGCTGTCAATATTTTTTCTTTTAATAATTTCATCATGTTAATTTTTCATTTGACATGTTACATTTCTCTAAAATGACTAATTTTAAATGTTTTGAATTTTTTCCTAGTTCCAATTTTATTTGTCTTTCTAGTTTTGAAAGCAGCTATGGTATTTTTGATTCTTTCATGATTAGGTTTTAATGCCTCTGGTTAAATTATAATCCTAAAATTTCTTGCAATTACTTTTTTAAAAGTATGTATTAAAAAGGTGGAAAACCTCTCTGGGAACAGGAACACTCTTAATTTTTTGTAACAACAATTGCATTGCTAAAGACAAAGAAATTAATCCTTTCATAAAATAAGGAAGCAGTTTTGCATTTTCTGCGTCAGTCAAGGATTCCATTAAGGCTGAGATATCATGTTAAGGCAACTCTGCTGCCCATCCCTGTCTGTAGTATATTTTCTGAAGTTAGCAGACAGGTTTGCTCCTGTTGAAGGGTCTTTCTCTTGACTGATAATAAAATGGCAGGGGTGGCCATGGAGATCAGCAGCCATAAATCTAAAAAAGAAGTGTTTATGATGCCTAGGAAGGAGCTAGAGATGCTGTGAATCAAGCTTTATAAGTAGGAATCAAAAGCAAAGATGCTAGAGGCCTAGGCAGAAATTTCTTAGGTGCTATACACAGTTAAATGCTCTCTCAGTTTCTATACAGCATTCACTTTCTGGATAGGATTTTAGGATTTTGTTATACATGGTTGTGTATTTGCATACACACATGTATGTGTATATATATATATATATATACACATCCATATAGGTGTATATATAAACATTCATACATGTATCATCTTGGCAAGCTGATGATAATTTGACAAGGCTGAACATAGCTGGGATTTTTCAGGTTTTTGTTCTACAGTAATGAAAAATCCACCTAACAGAAAGTAAGTTGCACATGAGTAAGCTAAATTCATAAATGTTTCAAGATAGTTTAAAATAGTTGTTTTAGCCAGGCGTTTGCTCCCTCTTCACTCCTTCTGAGGCTGATGACTTAATTTTGTGCTGGTTAAGGAAAAGTAGAAGTGGGCAGTGAGTATCTTGAATAATTGAAGCAACAGATAATGCAGGGGTCATGCTAAGGATTTCTTAAGTGTCTGTCAAATGAAAGACAACCCAAAATCTCTCTCTTTTGTGAGATGCAGACTCTGAGTAGATTTTAGCCCTAAGTATTTATTAGATTTTCAGCAAATTGATTTGAGTGCTTCTGAACTGTACAAAATAAATGAGGTTTTAGAGTTCTGGATTAACTTTTTGCTTGTATTACAGCTGCAAATGGCTTCAGTGTACAAAATTATTATTTTATGGGTGATTAATCTGTAACATGGGCTAAAATTTTATTGCACAAAAATTAAAACAAAGAGACAAATATACTGAAACAGTTCCTTTCTGATTCACAGCTATCTTAAAAAAATAACACGTTGAGCAGATCTATATCTAATTTACTATTGTTTCAGACTTTCATTAACATCAAAAAGGAGTACAAGTTATGTAGCATCAGTAGGACTCTCCACCTCAGAGAAATACTGAGGAATCAAGGGTTGAACATTTACTTTACATGACAATATATACCTAACCCAAGGTGACAGTGGGAGCTTTCTCTGATGCACTGTGCTGTGTGGGGGAAGGGAGAACTGAAAATGAGGAAAGGAATAAACTGGACCCTTAGTGCCAAGCAGCACAAATTGGAGTTAAGATGAATAAGAAGAATCCAAGAACTATTAATCGAAGCTCAGCACCTCCAGGGATAAATGATTCTTATGCCTGAAATAGATTTAACTCTCCCCAAACAGTAATCTCACTCCTGAACAGGAAATGAAAATAAAAGCCAGCTACCTACCAGGCAAGAGCAGTCTCTACCTTCTGAATATTGCAGCCACTCTAGAGCTGCTAAATGTCTCTCCCTAAGTCCCCTACTATAAAAATTTGTGAATGTGAATGCCTGCATAATAATCTTTAGCTATACAGAGATTTTAAAAAGGGACTCTCCGAACCCTCAATTCTTCCTTGTACAAGTGCTCTGTCATTATTATGTAAATTTACATGTAACACAGTTTGCATTGTACTTTCCTAAGCTGTAGTACTTCCTCTTTCTCAAATAAAACTTTGGCATGCACAGAATCATTATGTCAATTTTGAAATGGAAGAATTCTTAAAAGTTACTCGTCCAACATTCTGATTATTTATTTTTAAAGAATGTTAGATATGCTGCTATTAGTTGTCAGATACATTTAATTTAGTTCACATGTTTCCCTCTCATTTTCTGATTTAAGCTACAACAAATATGTGTTTAAAAGATGCAATACTTGTTTTGGAATTTTTTAAATAAGCTTTTGGCTTAAAAGTCAATGGATTTTTTCCAAAGGGAGGAGGTCTAGATGAATGCTGCGGCATTCTTCAAGTCCAGCCCTGAAAAACTGTCTGTATTTAGCTGCTAAAAAGAGCAGGGAGGAAGCAAGGATCTAGTTATGCCACAGTTCTTTTTTGAAAGGCTTCTTCAACCATTCCTTAAAAGCCTTCAGTTTATGTTTGGCTGTAATTCATATTACAGACATCTTTTCCTGATTTTTCTATTTCCACTGGGGTTTCACTGCTTTGGATAAATCTAGCTGCAGTGGAGTCAGTGGCAAAATTTTATTTCATTTGCGTCAGGATTTCATCTTCTAGTTCATGTTCTCTAAACCGGTTCAGGTGCAGCTACTTCAGTAAAGTTGCTGTAGTCTACTATAGCCTGATTCTTCCTTTTTACTTTTCATTGGATGTGCAAAACTATCTTTTTATTGATTTGCTAGTTCATTCATCAATCAGTATTATACAGAGAGACTGATTCAGCCTGAGTTGGAATTCCTGAGAATCTCTAATTTTGTATTTTGGAGTATGTAGAATCTATGAAAGGAAGGATAATTTCTCTTATCTCTGTGGCGTAGCCAAGGTGCTAATGAACTTGGAAGCAGATCTTAATTATTACATTTTCTAGTGGTGCTACATTGAAAATCAAGAGCTTCTAAACTTTTGATGTTTTCAATCACCCATGAATCTCAACCTGGAGAAAAATTACTTCATACAATTTTCAGTTTTCTTTCTCTGAATGGGTTATGCTTCCTCTTTTTCTGTACCGGGAGCAAATGTTAGACTTGTTAGAGAACATCATAAAGTCAATGTACTCTAAATGTGTAAACCCGCATTGTTCAGAATGCATAAGCACTGTGTAAGTGACGCTTTTCTCTTTTGATTCTTTTACTTTCATAATACCTTCTTAACATCCTAGCATTTTTATTTTTTAAGTACTATGTCTGATATGTGAAATATGTGTCATAGAAATATCTGGGTAAAAGCCTTGAGGTTTTGTTGCAGAGCACCAGTAATCAGATCTGACCTCCGCATGGTGTGGAAAGTTATGGGGGTTTTCCACTTGGTTTCCCACCCATTTAACTGCACATTGGTATTGGAGGACTCTACATTCTGAAACTGTTGTTTCTTCATTTCCTTAAATAATATCTTAAGCAAGATATTTTTCCACTCAACCAATTCAACCCTTACCCCAGATAATTTATTAATATATTGGGCTATCTACTCCTGTGCCCAGAAACATATGGGAATCTTTTAACGTACATTTACCTTGAAAGTGACTTTGTTTTAATATTTATTCATCCAAAGACGGACTTTCTCATCATGTGACAGATATGTCTGATTTGGATCTTTTGTTGAAAGTCACACTAACAGGTTTCTTAAATACCAAATACTTTAAAAATGTGGATCTGTTTCTTCCACAGGCTGCTTGCCTGTCTTCAAAGGTTTACTTAAGGAATCTGAGACATTTCAGTTGGCGTGTGAGTTTCTAGTGTGGAGTATTAGTGTACAAGGATTGTTCCTACAGATCTAGTCCATGCTTTCCACTGAGTGAATACTCCTTTAATTACTCACTAGAAGAATTTTTTTAAAAAAGAAATATAATGACTACGCTATGTACAGTAACCAGGATAGAAAACTGAGGCAGAGCATGTTAATGTTTGAAGGACACAGCATCTGCATGACCAAAGAATGCTTTTTCTGAGGGACTTGGGAAAAGTGGTTAAAGTGGCTGCTCCTGAGGCAGTGCAGAGGAGAGGGATTTGCGGAGGCCAAACACTGAACAGAGGAAGTGACAGAGGACACAACCTGGCTAGAGAGGTGTAACAAGAACTAAAATGTTTTACTTTGTTAACTTCAGTAAACACTCGCAGTGAACACACAAGAAAAATCCATGAAAATATCCCATAACAACCAATTTTCGCTCCTGCCACATTCCCTCATTCACCACCTTTCAATAGAGCACTAGTGCTCCCTTTAAGACATAGATACTTTATTTGCAAAACAGTGATCATGTTTCAAGGCAGTCTTACCTCTGATAGGAGATGTCATGCATTCTGTTACAAAATAAGAGCAGACCAGCACATCTCTGATGCTGAATGAAAGTGGAGCTCAAAGTTGTTCTTGAGGATAATTTAGAAGTGTGATGTCCTTTCAGGCAAAGCTGAACAGTTTTTTGTATCTTGTGAGACTCAAATGCACGTTCAAGTTTGTCTTCACATATCTCTTATTTTTACGATGAATGAAAAATTTATGCTGAATATCAAGAGATCCTCACCCCTTTTTTTGACTAGTCATTGACTGTCTCTAACAAGATAGCAGAATTGAAATATACATTTAACTCATTCTCATATAACTCTTGAAAAAGTGCTGGATTAGATTAAAAAGTACAGAAAAATATTAAATCTGTATAAAATACATTGCTTCTTAATGCCGATATGTTGTAAGAACTGCAAGCATTTGTTTCTAATAAATTAAAATCTCATTTTTTCAACATAAAGCCAAAGCTAAGGATGAGTTTTAATGGAAATGGGAGTGAAACCATTTCCAGAAAAAGTAAAGACAGAAAATTAAATGGTGAATTCTGCTGGAAAGTATGCAGCAATTCTTCAAATATGCATCGGGGGCACCTTCCTAGACCATTTGTTAGAAAGAGTAGTGTGCTGACTACAATTAGTACCCTGAACAACTCAGAGATG
Source organism: Geospiza fortis (assembly GCF_000277835.1). NCBI lineage: Eukaryota > Metazoa > Chordata > Aves > Passeriformes > Thraupidae > Geospiza > Geospiza fortis. The sequence goes on from NW_005054525.1 coordinate 757,544, forward strand.
ATCATAGACACAGCTGTTGTTGTTTAAGGTAACAGGCACATCAATGGCAAGGCAGTAGATATTGATTTGTGCAGTGACATCCTTCTAGCTATGTCATCTGAGTGAAAGAAGTCCCCAAATTAACCAATAATATAGTGTTAGAAGTTGTAGTTGTTGCCTCCTGGGACTTGTTCTGGTTAAGGATAGATACCTCTCCTCTTCCCACAGCCATCAATCCTCCTTGAAGGATTGCATGCAGGTCTCCATTGGTCAAAAACAAAATGTGAAGTCCAAAAGGACAAAGTAGCAGATTGCTGGATTTTATATATATTGAAAATTTCCTCACAGGACGCTGGAACTCAATCTAAGTCTTAATATGCAATTGTAAGAATGTTAAAAACAGTGAATCAATTTTCCTCTTTAGGTATTTGAATACAGATGTTTTAAATGTAAAGTCTCATTTCCATCAAAATCAGATGTCAAAAACTGTTAGTTGTATCAACTTGATTTTCTTACTGTTCTGATTGTACAGTCCATTTTTGTCATGGGCCACTGGCTATATAGTACATCAGCTGACTGTATGTAATAAAGGGTAACAGGCCTGGACATTGTTGATGTTAAAGCAGTAAAAAGCAGTGACCATAAATACTTAATCCACATGAACATCAGTGAGAAAGTCTGTATGTAAGTAATAATCATATGACATATAAAATGTTAATCAAAGAATTCAAGCTCTAATTTGGATTTAAACTGTCCCTCATTATGGTGAGATTTCTGTTTATTTGGTAATATAAAACCTTCTTGTAATCAAACATTTTACAGTTCTTGAATTACATTTTTATAAAGGTTATGCATTTTATCAAAATTATATGACTGAATTTGTTCTCTTGCTGTTTTCAAGTAGATGGGCAAAAACATTCTTTTGACACATAAACTGAGTTTTATTCAAGCAAGTATTCAATTAAATTTGGAGAAGCATATTTATATTACTGATTTGGAGATCCAGATGGAATTATAGACCAAGCCTGAGTTTAAAAAAATGAAAGTTTCTTTTCATATATGAGTTACATTACAACTGCATATAGATTCATATTTCCAAAAACACATAATTGCACATGTGGCTGAAAGTAAAAGAAATATTTGACAAAATCTATTGTCTAAAAACAATAAAATAGTGGTTTGCATTAGTTATTTTTATAATATTCACTCCACAGAATGAATGTTTTTCTTTATTTTTTTTCTTGGAGCTAGAGGAAAAGTTAGTGTGTAGGCTATGGCTTTTAACATCATGCACAAATAATTCTGAACAGAAGAAGGAATTTAAAAAAATCTTTTATATTTATTAAAAAAAAAACCCTCAGAGCTCTTACAACATGTAGAGGTATGTAATCTTATCCTTTCTTCTAATTATGCTGCAATCAAGGTATACTAGGAGTAAGACCATGTTTTAAATCTAAAGGATTTTAGAAATGCAACTGGTCTCTATTAATGTGATATAACAATTTTAAAGTGTAACTGCCAAACATGTTCATTTTTTTGCTGACATAATGTTGATTTCTAGACTATGGGATAATGCCGAGTGAGGCTTTCTTTGCATCTCATTTTCTGTTTTTTTTTCTTAATAAAAATTTATAACAATTCTTCAAAGGTTTGTGTTGTAAAACTGCTTGGAAGTCATAAACAGATTTGGGGATTTCAGATTTAAAGCCTTATTGATATCTTCATTGTGTTAAAAGACTTTGAATATGAAGGTTATTTATAAACATTTGATGTTCCCCTTACAAGTAAATATTGAAATTAGGGTATTTTTACAGTTTTTCTCTTCTACAGCAAGGATTTAATGCAATTATATCAAAGGAGAAATTCCTTGCATGGGATGAAAACTGAATGCATGTTTATCCTGCTGGGGTCTATTTTAGAAAAAGGAAACGGGATTTCAGTCTGCCTAAGGTAGTTTTGATTTTGTATTGCAGCGAGGGGGTGTTTTGTTGACATTTTATTCTTTTTTTTCCCATTTCATAGTATAAATCTCAGACCAAATTTATAATTCTTAATAATTTACATCTGTTATACAATCCCAGTGTTTGACTCAGCGTTTTTTAGCAGGATATATAGAAAATCAGAAATATTAATCTGAAATCAAGTTTTAAAGCTTTTGGAAATCTGTTCATATTTTACAGGGTCCTTCCAGTCTCTTTACATTGTACAAGGCTCATTAGGAGGTAAGAGAGCACATCAGCCATCTTGCTGATCCAGTTTAGAACAGCAAGAACCATACCCATGATACTGATGAAACTGATGTTGAGTTTAAATGTCTGAATTCATTTCTGTACAAAGCATCATTTTGGTCATTTTTTAGGTGCAGTTGTGGTTTTGAAACTGGAACATGGAGTAGGCTGGGAATGGGCAGCTGATGCTCACAGGTTAACTTAGAAGATGGCTAAGTTCTATGTAGCTTTGCAGCAAATTACTGGGGTTTTTGACTGCAGCAACACAAGCTTTGTATCTTTTAGAAGGTAGAAATCATGGATGGGTTAGTTGCTGCTGTTAGCAGAAAGCCACTGCAATTGAGGGGAAAAGAACAGCTACTGTAGTCTAGCCTATCTCTCATAAAGTCATCCCAAAAGAGTTTAGGTAGAGTAATAATTGTTAAAGGGTTGAGAAATTTGAGATTTTAGTTTTTGAGTGATTTAAGTTTTTGGTCAAATATTTTTTTCTATTTTTTTTTAATGCTCTACATTTTTTTTGTAATTCAGGGCTGTATTCTCTTTGTATAAGCTGCAAATATCAGTATATAGTGATAATATTAGGTAAAAGCATTTAAAAAGTGCAGTTATGATCACGCTTGAGTCTTGCCTAATCATTTGCTAATTGTAATAGGGTACCTATTTTTGAAAATTATTTCATGATAGTAAGCTACATTTTTTATTTTATGCTGAAAAAGAAAATTACCTTGCACTCATTTTAAATTGGTCACTGTCTGTTTTCACTCCATGTCCTGTTGCATGCAGAAAGTGAAATCCACAGGCCTGTAGTGGATGAAGCTAATATTGTCTGTGTCTTTCACTGCTGGCTGTTACAAAAATCAATACAAAAAACTTATGAGCATTCTCAGTACCCAATTCAATAGAAAATATGTCCCATTTCTGCAGCTTTTGCAGCATTGTTTGAGCTTCCAGGGCATGGAGGTCTGGACATACTTTTTATTGAATCAGATCCTCAGTAATGTCTTCATATATTTTTAAAGAAAACTCTGAAGGTACACACTGAAATAAACAGTGAGAATCGTACAAGTTGATGGCTACACCAGAAAGCTTGAATCAGGATGTGAAGACTGAAATCTCTGGCTAGCAGCACTTTTGTCTGAAAAATATTTTATTTCTAACATAAGGTCTACTAGATATGGCTGCATCAACTTCAAAGAAGACAAACATGGTGCCTTTGGCACTGCCTAATTTTAAAAATATATGCTCACCAATAAACCAGCAAGAGATGCTTACTGTAATAAAAAAATCATGATGGTTAAAAGTTTTATCCTGCCAGCTTTGCCAGAACATGTTTCTCCTTCCTTTCCCCCCACCCCTTTCTGTTTGATGCATTCCTTAAATATTCAAAAATATATTTGAAACTATTCTTATTTCTAAAAGTCTGATTTGTGTCAGTTCTATACCTATATTGAAGTGCCTGGAAGATATATACAGTCTGAGAGAAAGCAGTTGGCTCATGATAAACACAAGATGAAAGTGATGCTTCTAGGCAGAGATTCAAGGAAATTTCTGGAAGGCCAACCTCTCTGTCAGCTGAAGATATCAAAATATTCCTATGGGAAAGAAGTTCGTATTTCTTTTCATTGTCTTTATATATACTTACCGTATTCAGTAAGGGGCATTTTGTGAAAAATTGTCTTCTGCATCCTCATCTGCATGGACTGAGGCAAAAATTTATAACACTTCTAACGGCTTTGTAGGAATATTGCAGACTTCAAAGAGGTCCTTAGTGGCATATAGGTGAAAACTGATACAGAGTCCAGTCACAGCCATGACTGATGTGAGAGATATATTACTGTGATTTGTTGACATAAAATCTGGTAATTATGTTAAGAAAACTAATTTTTTCTTGCATTTGCAGTGGTCAAGGGGAGATACTGAAGAAGCAGACATTGTGACTTCAGACAAGCTGAGACTCCCAGTTCTCCCACCACTCCTCATGCATCCCCATTTTCTGGCTGCTTCACTAGGTCATATTGTTGATGTGTAAAAGTAGGGTTTAGTTTCAAGAACTGGAAAAAATGTTTGACATCTTCTAGATTTATTCTAATGGTATTACCAATACTATCAATAATGCTGGGTATTTGAAGGTATCTTAGCTTCTCAGGCAAGATCTTTTTGACAGTATAACAAAAGTCATAAAATGTAAATGTTTTAAAGCTAGTAAGGTCCCCTTGCTAACTGCTAAGAAATCATTTAGACATTCATTAGTGAAGTAAAAATACTTTTTAGTTATGTTGCTCAACGTATTTAAGGAATTTGAAAAAAATGTATACATATACATTGTGTACAGGTGGGGTGTGTGTGTGTGTGTGTATTATTTTTGTGTCTCTGTGTGCTATTTTTTTCCTTCTGTACTGCTGACATACTTGATCACCAGTACAAAGGCAAAGTCTGGTTGGATGGTCACCAACAGGGTGGTCAAATAGGGAAACAGGCTGCCCAGAGATGTTGTTGTGTCTCCTCCTGACTGAAGGGGATCCTGGGCAGTCTGCTGTAGCTGAGTCTATGTGAGGAGGGGGATTGGTCTAGGGGTCTCTTCCAACTTCAACCATTTCATGATTCTTTGCTTTTTCTACTCAGTGGCTACAGAGGTCCAAACAGAATTCATGCTAAAATTTATCAGACATTTAGTAACTCTGATTTGTAGAACGTGCAAGTCAGGATCTCATATCATCTGCTCTATACTTTCTGGAAGTAAGCTAAATAGGAATTATATCATGTTCTACACAAAATGAACTGTGATTGCTTCACCTGCCACTAATGAAGAAAGACAGTTTACTCTTTTAAGGAGATTTTTTTTTTAAACAGTCTGGGTGCCCATCATCTGCAATTTCTGAAAAAGTGTAAAATTAATTAACTTTATACACTGAATAATTTTGCAGGGAAAGTTTCATCTACAAAATTACATGACTTAACCTGAGCGATTAGCAAAATTATCAGTATTAGTTGTTATTCCAGTGGGGATAATACAGTCAAGAAAGATCTTTGGAGAACTCAGTCATTTTTTGTGGATCTGGGTCCTTAGATATAAAAAGTGTTTCTTTAGATACTGTAGGAATCACAAAAATAAAAACGATCTCTTTAAAAACCATTACTGGTTTTTTTTCTATTTTCACTGCTGTCAATCATTCTCCATTATTCTTTCTCAGGGCTATCATTTCCAGAGCTTTTCCTGTCCCTGGCAACCCTCTGTTTCATTTTCTCTGTTTCTCTCAGACAGTTGTGCAAAGCAAAATGTTGCAGAAATTCATGTCTTTTTTGTCAGTCCCCAGAAAGTCTTTGCAAATGCTCTGAGACTACTGACAGATGTTTGTCTTCTGTGTGGTGGTTGATATTGCTTTTTCAATTCTCAATAAAGTGGAAGCTAATTGTCTCATTAAAGATGTTCATTATTGTCTACCATACGAAACCTCTGAATACTCTGTAATGACATCACAAAATATGAATGTATATAAACCAGAAATATTTCTTATTCATAATTGTGTGTTTATAATGCAATCAATTTCAAATGCACTAGATGAAGCACTCCATACTAAACTTAGCTTTCTTTTGTTATGTCATGTTTGTTTTATTCAACCAAGTTTTATGTGACTGTATTTCAACCACAGGATTGTCTGTGAACTGATTGTGGGGATTATCATATTGTAAGTATAGGAAACTTGAGTTATTTTGATTGGTTGCATATGACATAGCTTTTGTTTCCATTAACAGACTGCATGAACAAAACTTGTAGAAATTTGAAATTCTTTGGTTTCGAATACATTTCATAATAATTTTTAAAACTATATTCAAAGGCAAACAACCTGAATGTACTTCTGAAAATATTAACTTTTATTTTGAATTTTTAAAGTAGACTTCTAAAAAGATTTTTGTGCATTATGGTTTTAATAGAAATTGTTCATTATGTAAACTGTAACATTTCTGGTGAATATATATAGTGGGGTTTTTTTGTACAGACACAAATATGTATTTATAATCTATATAAGGATTTTAATAAAGTAATTATTATTAGAGTTAATTATTATTATTGTCCAGCAAACAGGGTTTTCAAAGCTGAAACATGCCACCAGTTTATACAGACGTTAATTCTAAAAGGAAAATGTTAGTAGTTTAAAACAAATGATCAATTTTCTAAAACAGGCCAACTCATATAGGAAAAGAACTGCTAGAAGTACTTATCTGTGTGAATTATGCTATTTATTTTTAATTTAGACACTGCATGAATTCAGTCTTTTCCATTACTGTATTATGTGCATTATCTAGAATAATAGAAAATAGGTGAAAATCAACTGCTAAATATCTATACATTTCAGAAGCTATATGAAATACATCTCACTTTGCATTTTACTTGTACATTATCTAGTATTTATGAGAATCATATTGTGCAGGTTATAGTCATGTACAGGAGAGATATTTCCCCCTTCTGGTATTAATATGAGACCATTTTCAAAATCCAGGCAGATCTGGAGGTTGTCTGGCAGATGTGTATATCCTCTACCTGTGGGAGCGTCACATTGAAGTAACACTTTATGAAACCACACTTCAGAGTCCAACCTGAAATATCAAATTTTTTGGTTTGCCAGAGGAAGGAAGTGTGAACAAACTGAATAATATATCTCCTCCTTAGAAGTTTAGAATTCTGCTCCTGAGAGATTATTTTGTTTGGAATTGTTTCTTTGCAGCTTCTATAGTGAACTATTGGTTTTACTGTCACTGATAACTCTTTTGTTTTAGCACCTTTATATCTTTTTGGCTTTATACTTTGTCACTTATCACTGCATCTTTCCACTTGCACAAGTTAGTTATCACAAGTATGTAAAATTAAAATGGCTAGGGGGTCACTAACATTAAAGCAGTACTACACACCTAAAGGTAGTAGCAATTTTCACATGATCCCCGGCATTAAACCCCAATTTTTATCAAAGAAAAGCAGTATGTTTATAGGAGAATTATTTCCAGGAACAAACTTTGCAGCCAAGTTACCTAATTGATTGGAGAATTTTTCATTTCAGTTATGACCTTGAAGTCAGTGATGCCTGGAATGCCCCTCAGACCATGTCATGGGTGCTCTAGTAAAGATCTATCGCTAGATCAATTACTAAAGCAATGGAACATCTGATCCTACCCTTGAAATTAACCAGGAAAAGTAGGTCAGCACACCTTCAGCTGACACAATGAAGTATTATGCTCTCAATGACCCAGGAAGGAAAGCACTAATGATTGATGGGAAGAGATATTTAAATGAGAAAGTTGAAGCACACTAGAATTAAGCATGTCAGAATGATCAAGCAACTCTAGACGGCCAAGTGCCTTCAGATAACAGTAGTTTTGGCCAAATCTCACATGTGCTTATCCCTCCAAAAACAAGTCATATTTATAATGAAATTTTCAAGGATTTAGGCTTCAAAGATTTAACAGTCTTTCCAGATGGTAGCATTTCCTTTCTTTGTTGATCCATGTTTTCTGTTAAAATTATTTGCCTTTCATTTTTTATCATAATCTGTATATGTGGTAGAAAGGCTTTTGCCATTTCTTCTGAGCAGCTAAAACTGCTGAAACAGGTGTCAGAAAGAATTTTGTAGGTTATCACTGACACAAGATTTAAGAAAACTTTTCTGAGTATGCTTCAGAGGCATTCTTCTTTGAGTAAATAACATAGAGAAATTCAACAAAATACTTGTGGTAATACAAGAATATCAGAATGATATGCAAGTAAGTTTAAATTATTCCATGGTCAAGAGCTCAGCATGTATTTAGAAACCACTTAGAACAGCTTTTTTGGTCGTATGTCAGCAGCACTTGTTACACCCTAGTCATTCAAACCTAGGCCTAAACCAACGTTCTTTTGTTTTGAGTGGAACAAATTCCAACCAAATATTCTCAAGAAGTAAAAATACACAGAATTGTACTGGCAAACTTAAGAAAATTAAGAAATATTGGCAAAAGAGTAAATACAACATAATGTCACTTATCACAGCATAGACTTAGTCCACTGAACATAGAAAGACTTTAAACTCATTGGATGTTATCTTCCATGAGAAGAGAGTTAGAAGAAGAAGAAAGGGAGGAGAACAGTGAGGTGGGTTAAGATCTGGCTGAACAGCAGATCCCAGAGGGTTGCAATCAGTGGCAGAGGGTCTAGTTGGAGGCCTGTCACAAGTAGTGTCCCCAAGGCTCAATATTGGGACAGTATTGTTTAAATTATTCATCATCCAGTGACCTGGATGAAGGGACAGATGTCTGCTCAGGAGTTTCATTGATGACATAAAGCTGGGAGCAGTGGGAAATATCCTAGAGAGCTGTGCAGCCCTTCAGAAGGACCTGGACAGGTTGGACAGATGGGCAGAGAAGGACATTCTGAAACTCAACAAAGGCCAGTGCATGGTCCTGCACCTGGGGGATAATCCCCTGCACCAGCACAGTCTGGGAGCTGGCTTGCTGGAAAGAAGCTCTGGGGAGAAGGACCTGGGGGTCCATTTGCACAACAAGCTGTCCATGGGACAGCAGTGCCTGTGTCACCAAGAAGGCCAATGGTACCCTTGGGTACATCAGGAAGAGCATGGCCTGGAGATCAAGGGAGGTCATCCTGCCCCTCCACTCAGCCTTAGTGAGGCTGCTTCTGGAGTGCTGTGTCCAGTTCTGGGCTCCTCAGGACAAGAGAGACATGGGGCTTTTGGAGCAGGACCAGGATAGGGCAACAAAGATGATGGGACATCATCAATATCTGTAAGTATCCAAAAGGAGGATGTCAAGAAGATGGAGCCAGGCTCATCTTGGTGCTTCCAAGAAATAGGACAAGATGCAACAAGCACAACAAGAAACTAATGCATATCTGAATATGAGGAAGAACTTCTTTACTCTATGGATGATGGTACACTGGAACCTTGCCCACAGAGGTTATGGAGTCTCCCTCACTGGAGATATTCAAGAACCCTCTCAACTGAGTCCTGTGCCATGTGTTGTAGGATGATCCTGCTTAAGTAGAGAGGTTGGACCAAATTCACAGAATATTCTGGGTTGGAACGAACTCACAAGGATCATCAACTCCAGCCCTTGAGTAAATGGCCTGTGCAGGGATTAAACCCACAACCTTGGTTTTGTTGGCACCATTCTCTAACTAACCAATGACCCATTCTGTGAAGTTATTGTTTAAAGACTGAGAAATCTTTGTGAAGGCAGAAAGATTTCGTTATTGTTTTTTAGAACAATAGTCAGATAAAAGGTATGGTTTTGATGAAGTGTGTAAGAGATTATGCAATGCCTTTACCAAGATTTCTAGGATAAACATCTTGAAAAAGGATACGTGAAGGAACTTGTTGGTCTCTTACCAGACTGACAATTTTTTTTTTGCCAAATCTGAAGAGGAGACTATACTTGCACTTGCCTTTTCTACAACTAATCATCCAAAGACACAGCAAACACTATTTTGAGTAGCCAGGGATTTGGGGTAGTCAATGTGTTTGCAAATTTGTGGCTCAGTTGTTGTCAATTAAAATGACCTAGTTTTTGTATTCAGCAATTAAAGGCACACCTGTCATAGGATATTAATAATTTAGAACTATAAGTTTACTGCATCAACATTTTCTTGGACTACTAAGAAGAGAATTTACAATGTGATGTTTTTTCTAAATAATCTTCTATTGAGGGAAACATTACTTACTTCACTGAACATTTTAAATGAGTGTATGAGAAATATGAAACACCTGTACAGAAGATTAAACTGAATGTCCTAGAGCTTGAATGACTCTGGGAGCTGAATGTATGGTTTTTGGTTTTGGTTTTGGTTTTTTTTTGTTTGTTTTGTTTTGTGGATTTTTTTTGTTTTGCACTGGAATTTTTCAAGTTTATGGTGTAACAGCAGCTGGCGTAGAGTGGACAGGGAGTCCAGAGCACGAGCAATGAGACTACTTCCACATACTTCGATGTTCAATGTAGAAAACGTAGTTGCGAATGTAACTAAATGTTCATTACCACATTTTTATCTATCTTTTAAGTATAATCAAAGGGCAAATCTTCAGATTGAGAAACAGCTGGGGTAACTGATTTACTGTCTCAGTCAAGCCCTATTAACTGCAGCGTCAAGAATAAATTGTTTTTTTAGACTGTGATTTGGGTTCTGCCAAATATAATTCAAAAAATTTGCAGTCATCTGTTTCTACCATTTCACTGTTTCTCCTTAGGTGCTTGGCCCTTAAGGGCCACATTATTTTATGTTTCCAGAAAAGGTGTCAAAATTATTGGAAAATAATACCAATTCTTACTGCGAGAAATTCTGAAATAGCTCATAAAAATATTTTTCCATATCTGGTGTATTATGATTTAATTTATCTTTTAACTAGATTTTCATGCTCACTTACTTTCCTTTTTCTCACACAATGATGAAAGCTAGCAAAGCTTTTGGTGCCTGAACTAAAATAAAACATAAAAAAAACCCCAGTGCTACTGATGCATGTATGTGAATATGCTGTGGTGATAAGTGTGATCTAATTCAGTTATTTTACATAGGCCACATGGAACTCATTGTTCTATTTGAACAGCACCCTGTGAAATTAGCTTTAGTCATAATGCTTTAAACATTCAGTCTCAGGTTATTTATTTATATTAATTATTATATAATTTATGTAAGTATATCATATTTATATTAGTAAATAAAACATATTAGATTGATGTAGGCAACAACTCCATCTATTCGTCACTGAGGTAAGCAGGAATATCTCTACATTAAACCAGATTTAAAACTCTCCTCTGAAAGGAGATTTGCCTATTTAAGTTGTAGAAAGCTCCTAGCCTTCATAGTTGGTATCTTCATAAAAAGCACCATTTTAAGATAAGTATTAGGCAACCACAGTCTGTGGTATTACTAGCCCATTAGAAATGGACCTCAAAACCTGGACTTGCAAAGAGAGCTCAAAAATAACTTACAGAAAAATGTCTTCCAGAAGTAGGTAATCTTGGATTAGAAAGGAACATTTCTGGAATGTTTTCCAATATTTTTAAGAAACTTGAAGCAAAACTTATCTTTCTAAGGGAATTCTTACATTCTTATTATTTGCCTGACTGCTTTGTGGAACACTTTCATTATGTATCACAAATGAAACAATAAAAATGTCACCTGGAAATTATGATTTGGTTTAAGGTTTGTCAGGTCATTTTTAAGAGCATCAACAAATGGTGTAAGAAGCACTACAAAGATCATTTTGCAATTAGGAGTGGTGTGCTTGTAGTGTTGATTAATTTCAGGCAATGATGTCTGAGTACCCTGGGTATATAGCAGAGTTTTTTAGTATAATTAGACTTTGAATGCCAGGGTTGTGATCAATAAGAATTAAAAGACCATTTTCAAAAGCTATACTTATACAATTTATACAATCACCTTTTCTTTCCTTTAAATATCTCAAAGCCTAAGGCATAAAAATTGTCAGGATTCTATGCTAGTAACATCAAAAACTCTACTTCTTTTCTTGCTCCATATAATAGTTACCTAACCTTTTAATTTTCTGTGTAAAATAAAGTTTGTTGATATTTAGTTCATTTGTATTTAGTTTAGCAGGTGCCAATTTAATTAATAATCAACCAAATGGCATTCTAGATTTGCTTTGGATAGCAGTTCAATACTTTCTATTGATTTTTGTATTATTGGACTAGATGTTGTCATCATTATTACTGTGTGCCGTGCTTCAGGCAGGATTTGAATTAACCAGTAGTATTTCAGTATAGGGAGCTTTTTCTTTCAGCATGGAAATTGTATTATAGTTCAGCAATAAACTACAATAAAGTATTTTCAATATCCTTTTGGGGTATTTGTTGTTGATTTTTTTCTTTTTAAACCCCCTTATGAATTTAAACTTTCAAAACAAAATGCTTCCAAATACTTTAGCTCATTTATATACAAGAAAGTTTTTCAGTTTTGTTGTTTTTGTTAAGGCTCTGCTACATTTTCTTCAGAATATAATAATAATAATAAAAATAATAACAATAACAACAACAACAACAACAACAACAACAACAATAGTAGTAGTAGTTGTGTGATGTTACCTAGCATTTTAACAGGTCTGAGGTGAGACAGTTGTTCTGTGGATTAACCTTTATTTTCTCTGCAGTAAAAGCAGCACACTCTGTTCACTGTTAAGTCAGCTAAGGGAAGGCATCCTGCCCCAGTGAGCAGGAACTAAGGAACTTCTCTGTAAGGAAACCAGTCTTGGCATGGACAAGGATTACAGTGGAGGAATTCTTAAGTATGTTCAAAACCTCTATAACTCCAAGAAACTGGGCATCTTGTATTACATTTTACGTACCCGTGATGTCCTTGGGAAAGGGTCTTTTCTTGCAGGAGTAACAGAATTTGAGAATAGTGTAGACTTCTCTCTGTTTTCTGTCTCAAAAAATGTATTTGTTTCTTTTGAAACTAGCACTTCTTATGAATGTAGGAAGTTTTGTAAGGAGTACTGTAGCCTTAAACTTTACAGCTACTAGGCAAAATTAAAGGCCATAGATACTGAGATCTGAACAGGGGTCTGTTCCATATCAGTCTGACTATTCTTATGACTAATGAAGTATTGTGTGTATGGAAGGGGTGTATCAGCTACATCTGGTTTTGTAATGGGGTTCAGATTAGACTCAGTTCTTTCAAATGTTTACAAAGATTTTAGAAACAGATGGAGACTCAAAGCTAAAGCAAAAATTTTCACAGTTATGGAATGGTTGAGGTTGGAGTGACCTCTGGCCATCATCTTTTCCAATGCCCTGCTCAAGCAGGGTCACTTACAGCACTCTTCTAGAAGTGATAGTCAGTAGTAAATTTTTGAGACACATGTAAAAACTCAAAGAAACAAATTAAAAAATAACTTTCCAGACAACAAAAAGGATGAGAAATTGAGGAAGGTAAAGGACTTTCCCATACTCCTGTGGGAAATATGTTTACCTCGAGAGAGTATTCTCTGGTCAGATGGCCATGCAAATGTAAATTGCAAAGCAAAAATGTGTGACTAACTTAAGGGAAGACATTCTAAACACAAGTCCAAGGATGTACTAATATAGAAAGACCTGCTTTTCAAGATGGAGTAAAATATGTAATTAAAGTAATAACATGTAGTCCCATTTGAGGACTTTTTCCAAACTTTGCTTAATTTGAATTTCACATACTTGACATCTTGTTTTGACAATTCATCTGATTATATCAATATGTCACATTATGCAATAATAGCGAAACATGATGTATTTCAGCACAATGAGTCATCCTGATGGCATGTCAGATCCAACATATTCCAAATCAAAGTTCCTTAAATCATGATGATTGAAATCTCTTTTTAAAAGAGCTTTCCCTGCTCAGATTATTTGTATTTCCTATTGCTTCTGTTAAGTTAAGCTGTGTCTTTTACAGCCTGCCTCTCTTGACTCAGTTATCTTTCACTATAAGTCAGCACATAAGAGAAAACAGAGATGTGCAAAACCTCGAGGGTAAAATGGAGAACAAAACAACCTTTCTTTTCTTGTACTTTTGACCAGGTTTGAAAATACACATCTAGAGGCTTAAAGTAAATTTCATTCCAATAGTAATTGAGTTCCTACACCTCTCTAAATAATCAAGATATTCTGCCCTTAAAAGCTGGGGCCAAGCAAAAGAAGTTGGGGACATTTAATGAGTAAATCTTCTTTTGCAAACTTTGGGCAAAAAAATCCTATTATTGAGTCATGTCAAGAATTCCTGAAATAAAGTTTCATTTTCTCTTACTCCAAGAAGGCAGAGCTAAAGACAAAACATATACTTTTATTGCTGATAGTAATAAAAAGTAATAAATAATTTTTCTTTGTTTTTTAGAAAAAAGATGTATTCTCTTTCTAGTTTTGTTACCTGAAGAAAAACTCCTGAGTTTTTTATGATTTTTTTTTTGCCACGATAGAATATTTGGATATCAATTTAGTAGAAGAATAACTTGATATCATTTTCTGCTTGTTCATATGAGGGGACATATAGATTGTTTTCTTCCTCTTTTATTTGCCACAATTGCTAAAAACTATAGGAGGCATGCTATTTATGGGAGATGATAAATTTCCTCAGATACAAGAGTTCTGTTGAAGTCTGGGTGGTTCATTCAATTTGATGATTAGCTTTTTTTGCTGAAGTAGCTTAGGAGGGTCTCTGTTTGATGTCAGTGTCTTCCCTTGCTTCTTTGAGAAGGAATTCGTGACCTAGTTGTGGAAATGTTTAGAAAAAAGTTGCTTCAAGGGTTACATACCTTATTAGCTGCTTTTCCACTGCTGAACATTACTACCCTTAATCCTAATCGAAGTTATATACACACACCTTAGCAGACAAGTGGGTCACCCTGCTGAGTGGATTTCAGGCTCCTCAGAAAGTGATACAACAGCAAAACCATTGCATTAACCAAAATAACTGCCAATGATCATAATAGGTCCTGGCATTGGGTGGAAAGGGCAGGAATCCTGGCAACTTCTCTGTTTTCTCTGCCTCTTCAGCAGATAGTCTGTCTTTTCTGAAGGCACTGCTCTACTGTGAGAGGAACCTCCTGTCCACTGCCAGACTTTAGCTAAATATTAATTGGGAACTTAATGAAAAATACAACACTGAGTCTGTGAACCCTCTAATTTGAAATCCTGCTGTATATGTGCAGAAGATGGGAGGGAAAGGCAAGTATAAAGGAGAACAGTGAATGTTGAATGTGAGATTATTTTTTTGCAAAATATATTTCTGAGTGTGCATGGGAACCCACTGAAATGCAAGCTGACAAACTGCTGAAATTCCTACGATAGGGCTTCATTTTTTGTATACATTATGAATTTAAATGATGTACAGAAGCCTCCCTTTCCCTTGCATAAAGGGATAAACCTGGTAGATAGCACCCCAAAACCACATGCATTATTAGTTAAAATCCAAGCCCTTTCAGAATAGTAAACCATCTAAAAAACTTCAATAGATAAGAATACTTTTTTTTTGCTTCAGTAAACCAGCGTATTTTTGAGTAGAACTGATGGCAGAAATAAAACATATTTTTCATTATTACCCTGTTGATAAGTGACAATATTCCTGTCTGATTTTATTAAATGAAAAAATAACCCAGAAAAAAATCCAGACAGCACATATTAAAGTGAGATGTGTGTAAGTACCTTACATTTTGACAAGATGATCAAATAATATTCATTACAGATATTCACAAAATAGGTCTGGAAAGACTATTAGACATATGAATAATTATAACTCTCCTGGAAATAGTGCAGTATTTGATGTATTGTATGCTCTGTAAATTTTCATATGTTAGCTGTTTCTGTACAAGTAGTTTGTGACTGAAATTTTGGGGCGGATTTTTATCCTTTGCTTGGAACTAGGGTTTCAGGATATATTTTCCTTTTCTTTGTATTGGTTGAGTTCTGATTTTTGTGAGGGGCAGGAGCATACTCTCTGATTATTTTTTTTAATATTACATTTTTACATGGCTATATTTGCTAGCCAACAGCTATATTTCAGTTTATCACCAGACTGCCTTGCAAATGGAAGCACTTTATAAAACAAGTGAAATCACAATACCCAATCATTCAGAAATATTGGACTACTTCAAATTTTTATAAGCTCTTAAATTTTGAGGTGATCAGGGTTCTGAGCTCGCATTGCACAGAATAATTTAAAATTATTGGAGCACTTCACATATTTTTAAAACCACTTCAGCTAGGAAATGATGGGGTTCCAGAAATATGTGGCTTATAAGGGTATAAAATTATCAGAGAGCTTAAGTGTTTCATTGTGAAAGTGATCAAGGTTCCTTGCTTGCACATTGCAAAGCAATTGAAAATTACTGGAGTGCTTCAAGTGGTATGTGTTTTTAGGATTTTAAGTCCCTCCTGCTCAAATACTCTTTAAAATTGTTAATGTTTCCAATATTTTCAATTACTGAGTATGCACCCATTATCCTATTTTTCTTTATTTTGGGTTTTTTCTTTGTAGTATTTTTTAGATCCAACTATTTGTCTTTCAGAGGTCTCAGAGTTACTAAGTCTTGAAATCCTTTTGTTTCCAACACACAGGAGCTTTGGTGATCTTAACAGTGCTATTGCTTTTAGAGAAAATAATTTAAGGAATAACTTTTATTAATGTCAGTATCCAAAGCTGAAACCTGAGGTTGTGCCTATATCTTTCATTATTTATAGAGTACTTTCCATATATAGCTTATTTAATTTAAAATTTTTTAAGGTTCAGATTTTAATTAATTAAAAAGATTTAATATTTCTTCTAATATTACCATGTTTTTAATAAAATTACCTTTAAAACACCATGTTTTTTCTTTGTGTGCCCTTCTTTCTCCTCCTTTTCTCTCTGTCTTCAATACACACACTGCACAAACCACTGGTACATCATAATTCATTCTCTCACAGCTCATTCTCAGTACTATGTTTTGGTAGAACTCACAGTGGGTAGAATTTTGAGCTGGATTTATCATCCACACAAGAGAATCATAATAGTTCTATATTTTAAGAAGGGAAGAAAAAAGCCCTATAAAGTGCATCATTCTGCAATGCATTGTTTCTGTACATTGAATTTATGACTGTAAGAAGGAAATCACTTGTGTTATACAGGTATTCTATTGTGTGCGTTTAAAAATTTAATTCAGTCCCCACCGTGCTATTCGTTTTACTTAACTGTTTTCATGAACTTTGCTTATTTCAGGTCTATATTTCCTTACCTTATCTCTATTATGAACTGTTTGCTTCACCCATTTTCCTCTTCCAAAAGTATAAAGAAAATAATGTAAACACCTTGATTTTTTTTCCTCTCTTTTTTTTTTTTAGGTCTAAGTATTGTAGTAAAAAGGATTTATTAATTTTTAACTTTATGTTCTATTTACGAACTATATTAGTAATAAGTAGTTTTCTGAAAAATTAAATACTTTCTTTAGAGAGGATTTTTAAATATTTGTGCAACAGGAGAGTATAATCATAGACTTAAGACAAAGCAACCAGAAAAATCTTGCAATAAATAGATCAGGTTTTTTTCGATGACCAAAATAGAAATACTACATTGTTTGACATAATATTACATTCATTTTCATGGTACTCTTTTCACTTTTAAGATACCTAGAGCATGCATGATTTCTAGGAACTGAATTTGAATGGACTGTTTGTAAACTTTATTTATAATGCTTTTTGTCATTCCTTTGTGAGAATTTCAAACTGTAAGCTGCCAAAAAGTGCTTACAATGTAAGAAAATTTTAGAATTAAAAAATTATCATCTTGCACATGTTTTTTTCTCGCTGTCATGAATAGTGTCCTTCAACCATTAGAAAATTATAGAAATAATAGTAATCTAATATATAATAGTATGATATCTAATAATATTAATAGAAATATAGAATAATAAACTATAGTCCTATAGAAAATTATTTTAAAAATCTTAGAAAATCATATCTATATTGGCCACAGATACATGCCTGTAAATAGCCTCTGTTAAAACAATGGTTTTGCAGTTTTTGAAAATGAAATGGCTGTTGCAATTACAATTGTTGAAATAAAAAATATAGATATATTCAGGGATTTAAAAGACTGAAATCTGTAAACATTACTATAGAAATTGTTTGCAGTGTTAACATTTACTACAGACTGAATTTTCTGTGTAATAATAAATCATGTCTTATTAGGTGAGGGCCTGGCCTCTATTTTTCAAGGCAGTATTCACAACTATTCAATGCGATCACAAGGAAAAATATGTTTGTACCTGTAGTTCATTTTAATCAAACTGATTATAGAAAAGCAAAAAGTGAAGACTTCAGCACGCACAAAAATCTCTTTCCTGACATTTTTCTCACAGTTTTTAGTGACAGTAGGTATCTGAGCTTTGGGAGAG
This sequence comes from Geospiza fortis, assembly GCF_000277835.1. Taxonomy (NCBI): domain Eukaryota; kingdom Metazoa; phylum Chordata; class Aves; order Passeriformes; family Thraupidae; genus Geospiza; species Geospiza fortis. Next base: position 775,644 of record NW_005054525.1, read on the forward strand.
ATTTTTGGGGTAACTTTGAAAAAAATGCCTAGAAAGTGATTATGATATACCTTTCTACCATACTTCTGTTGTCTTTTCATAGCAGATAAATACTGACACTAGAAACTGTTATATGAAGGCCACAACCATTCAGGTTTGCTTGGACTGAGTGTGTGCTGCATAAGTCAGTGATAATTCTGTCCATGGGCTACAAGGTCTGAAGAGTGAGCATCTACCAAAGGGGTCCAAAATAGCCACCAAAGTAACGTGGGAGAACTGCTGAGTTGAGACTTGCTGAATTCACATTGCAGAAGCTGGAAGACTGTTTTGTGTCCTCTCCCTCTTAAAAAAACAGACAAACAAACAAACACATGCAAAAAAAAAAAAAGTCTATGCAAGGATTTACTGTTATCTACCATCAAAGTAAAGATACTTCTCGAAGTAGACTTTTGATCTTGGTGAGGATGACCATCTTCAGGCAGCATTAAGCAGCAAAATGAATAGTGCATAATCAGTGCCTAAGGCTGTTCCTTAGAACTTACTAATAATTTTAGACATCTCATAAATTTGCTGCTGAGAACAATCCCGATTTCACATATGTAGGCATGTATTTCTCTAATTTTCATATACATAACAAAGTGTTTAGACAGTGTAACCTAATTATTTGTTGCACTTCTGCCGTCCTTCTCTTATGTTGGCAATTTTAGGACTTCATAGAGGGTCTAAAACAATATTTCTATAGGGGAAATAAAAGGAAATTATTTAATAAATACAGTCCTCATGACCTGCTTTTTAGGAAGAGGGATATATAGTTTTCACCAAATTGGCATATATCCTTACCATGGATGATGTGTAAATTGATTTATAAGAAGTTTGTGTACAAATACACATAAACTCTTCTGGTAGGGGAACCATATGTATGTTGAGATTTTCCATTTGTGGAATGGTTTGGATTTTTTTCTTTCTTATTTCCAACCGAAAATTGGTCACAGGTCTGGGGTTTTTTTCTTCATATACGTTTATAATGGTTATTCCTCCATATCATAACGAGGGACTTTGATCAAGGGGATTCAACTATTTCAGCACTTCAGCTAGAGGGTGATGAACAGTTAATTGTGTAGAGAGATCCTCCTAGAGAAAGTATGCTCGAGTGTTAACGTCTATTCCTACTGTGAATATCTTACCACAACAAAACATATTGTTTCCTTTACCTTCTGCTGCAAATTCAATTAATTTGCCAACTGAGCACTATCGTGAAAAACCAAGGAGCGAGAAATAGAAGTGTCTGTTAAAAGGGGAGCTTATGACAAAATTATAGGGTTCAGAAATGTTGATGGTTTTCCCATAGCTTACTGGATTCCTGAAGCATTTATTTCATGGTTTATCACAGATGTCTTCTGCAGCCCTCCTTATCTTGCTGGACAGTGCTTTTTTGAAAGAACACCTGTGAAATTGTAAAAAAAAAACCAAAACAAAACAAATAGCCAAAACCCCAAAATGGTTTTACTATTTACTTCCTATGGTGTTTCATTTTTGGATACTGAAGTTAGACCTGAATGGTTTTTTTCACAAATTAATGGGTTTATTTACTTCTGAGCATAATATATGAATACATTTCCCAAAATAAGTTCCTATGTGCATTTTCCCAAAGGCTGAATGCTCGTGAGTTGTGATTTATCAAAAGCAGCCATTCCAAATTCCTCATCACAGACAAAAATTAAAAAAAATTCTTGAAGTCTTGATCTTGAATAAATAGCCATAACATTTTAATAATGTAAATGTGGAACTTTTTTTAATAAAAATTTTACTTAGAAACACTGAAAGCTGTAGTAATGCTGTTTCAATATTCCAAATTCATTATAAATATTAGTTATCTTCATTTAATTGTGATGTTTCATTCTTATATGTTCTCCAACACACAGTTACATTTATAACATAATCAAAGAAGTGTTGTTGGAAATCAAAAATGAATTTATATATTAGTAATTTTTTTCTAATTCCCAAAGCTTCGTGGTTAAAACATTGTAGAAAAAGCCTTTTAGAATCATCAGAAAAAGGCAAAATGATGAATATTACAAAAATGTTCCTGAACAAACATTTATAAACACATATTATCCAGTAGACTTTTTTTTGTTACATTGATATGATTAATGATACATTGTATTTTAATAGGATATGGTATGTGTGAGAAGGAAAAAGAGACTGAATTAAACCAGCCCATTTTAAGTTTCTGAGAAATAAAAAAATCTGCCCATTTTACTGGTGTTCAACATATAGGAAAATGTAATTCATATACAGGGCAAAATTCTACATGTGAATGCAATTTATATAAAAAAAGAAGTTAAGAATAGTATTTTTAAAATATCTCTCTGTGGAAGGCAGTCACTGTGAAATATAGGAAAGGATGGACCATTTATCTTCCTACAGATGAATGTGTGTACCATAAATTAGTCTGATAACTAATACTAATAATTTTAGTCCATGAGAAAGTGTTAAGTTTGGTCTGGAAATTTAAAGGTTGTGTCAGGTTAGTTGATTCAGTGTTTTAAGCAGTTAGTTAGAGAATACCTTTTATTCTTATTGCAAATGGGAGAGAAATTGACCTCTTCCTGCTAATTCTTGATATAGCTTAAACTATCACAGGAATAAAATGATTGCTATGCTAAATGAAATAAATCTTAAAGAACTGATTGCCTTTTCTTTGTCTTTTTGTTTGTTTGTTTGGTTGTGGTTTTTTTTTTTGGGTTTTTTTTTTTTTTTTTTTGGGTAGATTTTGAGTTTGGCAGTTTGGTAGGGTATTTTGGTTTTTTTTTCAGTTTCCTTGGTTTGGGGGGGTTTGGTTTTTTCCTTTGAAATTTATGACAATTTTTCTCTCCAAAACCTTTCGTAAATGTGATCAGGTGTTTGGAATGTAATGAAGAAAAGATAAAAAACAATTTTTAGTGCTCTTTCAATCTATTTCTAACATGAATTCCTATAAAAATTAGGTTTATACAGTGATTATCACTCAATTAGTCCCCTACGTACCATACATCCAAATCAACACAGTACTGAATTAACCCTTGTGATCTTCATTGGAAGGAGAAGGCCAGAGGAACATCAGGTTTTATCTCCTGTGTGACTGTTCTAAGAATTGTTCAAGCAATATATTCATAACTTTTTCACATGCCACAATAGTGCTGTCTCATGATTTAGGGGTAAAAGGAGTACAGATGGGATTGTGACTGGGTGAAGGCTTGGGTAATAATTCTGAGGAGAAAAAGACACAAATGAGTTAAAAACTCAGGCTGAATTATGTCCCTGATAATTAAGTACACTATTGTGTATCTAATTCTGTCAGTGGCATCCAGCTGAGGTGTGTAGCACTGACTGTACTGCTAATACTCACAAGTAATGGGCTTTAGAGTTTGTTATATTTACACATAAGATCCTGTGTAAAGCTACAAACCTGTGGGACCCTACCTGGGACAGCAAAGTTGCCATTTGGTGGCTCTTATTTAAGAGGCTGAGCCAAGTGGTCTTTCCTTGACCTTCCATGACATTGCTGATACTGCTTCTGCTTTGTCTAAAAAACCCCCAAAGCCACTGGTCTTTTGCCCAGAATGACCTGTAAATCCTGAAACACTTGAAGATATAGAGAATTTACCAGTTGACGTTTAAACTGTTTGGCTGATGGGCAGCTGCTGTGATTGGCTCTTCTCACAGGAATACCAAACTGACCTATTACCTTGCATTCAATGTTTGCCCTTATAAATATTTTGGTCTTGCCTGAACATCTGCTCAAAGAAGTGGGAACTGGTCATAACCATGAAGCCAAAATTCTTGTAAGACCATTTTCTGACTCAGAAAATCCAGTTATTTTTCTACTGGTGATACTAACCTAAAATGACTCCATGTTTTACTCTTTAATTTAAATCAAACCGTTTGTTCTCAGAATTGTTTCTTTTTTTTTTCTTTTTTTTTTTTTTAAGATGAGCCATTAGGCTTAGTGGCTTGCCTTTAACAAAATTTTGAAACAGTTGTTTATTTTAAGTGTTTATCTAAAATGTCAGTCTCTTTGCAGTCTGGGAATCACTTACAGCTGCTTGATTCCTTCTCATCTACTTTTACTCTGTGTTCTGCCTGTGTCCTCATCATTCCTGTATCTCTAGGGCCATCTGCAGGACATCTCTCCAGCTGAACCTGAGGTACCTTCATCTTTTCCATGGGGCCTTGCTTTCAGGAACCCTTTTCATCTCACAGTAGGCAATGACTACTTAGATGGGGCCTATTTGAAATCAGATATAATTTAATGATTTACTAATAGATGAAAACCTGCATTAACTACTGTCCCTCTCCAAAAATATCTGGTTTCACATTCCACAAAATTTTTGAATGCAATTGTCCTTTATGCAGAACTAAAGGGATAACTGATCAGGAGTGCTTGAAGGTAAAGTGATTTTTAGTGGGATGGGTGCTTTTATCCACCTGGTCAGTTGAGTAAACAGCAGTGGTGTAAGTTTCTAAGTGCATGAAACATGTCATTTGGGGTTTTTTTTAATATCTTGTCTGTTTAGCTTATTATGGATGTGGCTCATCCAGAGCAGGTTATGTGGACACTGCAGGAGAGTAGCCACCAAAGCAGTGGGGCCATGGGGTTTTTTTTGTTTTGTTGTAGTTGTTTTGTTTAGTTTGATCTTGTGGTTTCTTTTTATTTTTTTGTTTGGGTTTTTTTCTGTAATCATTTCAGTAATTAAGAAAAGTTAGATTTTATATCTGTATGGCTTTTGATGGTTTTCTAGTTTCTATGAATGGACAGCAGGGGTTTGCAGCCCTTTTCCAGGAGAGACATTGGCCACTTTGTAAATTAGCTGGCTGGGAGGAAACCCATTGGTGATCACACCAAAGGGAGCAGGGTGAGGGACGTTGTACTGGCACTGAATGCAGATGAGATGGCTAGTGGGAAGGTCCAATGCAACTCAGCCAAATTCCTTCCTGAAAGCCCATGGCTTAGAGGACTCTGCTTTAGAGCAAATTTGACCCAGACTGGTTTCTGAGGTCTGCCTTCTGCTTTTCAGTCAGCTCAGAGGAAATTTCAGCGGTCTGGGTCTGGAGGTGTCAGGTCCTGCCTGCTGCCACTGTGAGGGAGGGCAGATGACCCGTCAGCTCCCCAGTTGCTTAGGTCCCTGTCCAGAGAAACGACAGGGTCAGTGGTCAGGCTGGCAACTGCCTGTTTCAAAAGAGCAGCTTTCAGCTTAACCTTGAAAAGGAGTCTTCTGGGATTTGCATTTGCTCTTTAAAGCCTATGGAATCCAAATTTCAGCTTCCTAAAGATGATTCCTCCTGGTCTAGAAGCCAGTACCTCCAGTAAGAAGTACTGCAGAGCTTCACCAGTCAGAAACTTCTCTTATTTATTTGCAACTTTTGTATTTACTGCCGAGTGGCTTCTTAGTTTTATTTGAAAAGGAAATTGACTTCTCTCTCTCTTTGTCATTGCCTTGTTAACAAGGAGGAGGAAAAGCTGCCTAATCTCGACATTATGAGAGTTGTTAGAATTGATCCCAAGTGAACTCTGGAGAGCAGAAAGTCAGATCACCTCTTTGTTTTGTTCCAGGGGGTTACCGAAAGGGAATGACAGCCTTCAAGGGACCTATTTTCCACTGGCTGAAAGACTGCATTAAGCAAGCATGTTTAGTGAAGGGTAAAGAGAGTACCAGTGGGAACAAATGCGTGCACCACCATAGCAGGCACGAGGCTCAGAGCAGAGGAGGCAGATGTCTGCTGTGCAGAGCTCTCTAAAGAGGCCACGTGGGCCTTTCTGCGTAATTCAGCATCACAGACTAGATCCTCTGGGGTTCTTGGTAGAGAAAGGCTGCAGGCAGCCTCTTCTAGCCTCTCCTTACCTACCACGCAGAAGTACTGTTTGGTAGTCCAGCTTGCTCCACACTGGAGGCGTTGGGAAATGGAGATTTCTGTTGTCGTGATTAAGTTTCCCTATTCAAACTTGTGTAGAAAGTATCCAAAAATTTTTGGCATACTGTTTTTTTGGGTGAGTTCTTAACATTGTTTTATTCTTGTTTGTTTAATTATGGTGAGTAAAAATAGTCCTTCAAGTATTAGTATGTTTCCCAGTACCACAGAAAAATATTTTCTAAGTTATCTTTTCCCTTTCTGAGATTTGTCCCATGTATATAAACAAAGTACTTTGAGTAGGCTAGTTCCCTTCCAGGAGAAAGGATGCCATATTTCCATGCCAATGAGAATTCAGCCTGCAGGTTTAGAGAAGTGGGTAGTACAATGTAAGATGCAAAACAGCAATATCAGACTTTTCACTGATACAAAGAGAACTTCAAAAAGGCTAATTTGGGCCAGTGCTAAAGACCAAAAACAATAATTGAAATTGCTGTATTTGTTCCAGACCAGTATGTAATACATTTGTTTCAATATTGTAGTTTCAATGTGCAGGCAGAAAAATATCTTACAAGGCTAGGAAAGGTGATCTCTTATACTTGAGCTCAAAGAAAATTAAAAAAAGGCAAGTGTTTCCTAGGAGGTTTAGTATCCTGATGAGATGTGCCACCAGTGAACCTTGTGCCCTACCTTGTTTACTTGCATCCTTGCCAGGTGGACCCAGAGGGAAGGAGCTTGCCTGCAAAAAGACATACTACAACTCCCAGGAGTCACTGCAGCCTGAATGAATTTTACTTCTTAAGGCAGACAAGGAAAAAATATCTTTTTTTCCTCAGTGCCTAAATTCTAAGGGCAAACAGAAACTCATACTGTTGGTATTTTGTCTTTACCAGACAATATATTAGTCAGACTTACCAATGTGCTTGGCTCTTTGAGGCTACTTCCTTCCAGCCACACAGGGAGAGATTTTCTGGAAGAGGATGGTAAGGCATGCACTTTTTCCCCCTTGTTCTTAGGCTTACATTGAGCAGGCCCTTGGCATGGTGTTCCCTGAATCTAAAGGAATAGATGGTGTGGAAATACAAAGAGAAAGGTGCTGGAAGTTGAGCCAGTTATTTCTTCAGAGAGGCATTTGGGGACTGCTTCAAAACTTGTTGGTGAATCAGATTTCTGATTGATTCTGTGGGTTGCATCTTCAAGTGAAGACTGAGTATTGAGGTTGTTGTTCCATAAGGTTTTCAAATGACTGCTGAGAGATCCAAGTATGACCCACTTTCCTCACTTTTTTTTAAATTTTTGCTCTGTCTTTAGTTATGAGGAAGACTAGTCCACTTAGAAGGATGATGTAGAAAACAGAAATTTCCATCTGGCAGAGCAAGAGCGGCTGATGGTGAGAACAAATGTTTTATATAAGGAGGTTATTTTCAATGATTTCTAAACTTTAGTCCTCTTCTCATTTTTTTCCTGTTTTCTTCCTTTTCCCTCTTGTAACAAGAAAGCCAAGTAGTTTATCCTACTCAAGGAAATGTCATTAGAAAGCCAAAGGAAGCAGCAGGAAATAGTTGATAAGATGGTGATTACATCTTAAAAATATACCTATAAAGTTCTTTTAAATTCTAAGCATCTGTCACTATTACAGTTGATGAAAAGTGCTGTTCATAGACATCAACACCTGTTTAACACTTAAGCTGTAACCACCTTTTCTGCCAAATGGTTAAAAATAATTATGTAGCAGCTTTAATAGTTAGAAGCTCTTTCTTCAAAGCAACCAGTAGGCCTTTTTTCAGGTACAGCCTGTATCTACAACAAAGAGAATACTATGATGGGGAACTTATTCTAAGACAGGATTTTTATCATGTTGGGACATTTCTTACCAGCATTATTTAAAAGCTTTTTAAAAAAATCCTCCCTCACACCTTTGTTCTTTCTGTGCCAGGAAATGTTGCTACATATTTAATACCATATTTTAAATGTTTCATATGTTTATGACATGAAATACATGTACGATATAATCAAGGCTCTTCAAATTCTTCTGCGCCTATTTCATTCCAAACAGCAGCCTGAGAGTTTGTGTGAGGAAATTCTTCTGACCACAAATGCTGTAAATTGAGAAATACATGTTATAACTATTTTTTACAGCTTCGATCTCTTTCCATTACACGACAAAGACAAAATGTGGGGCTGCTGGGAAGAATGCTGCTTCTTTTACTCTCTCTCTTAAAATTATTCTGTTTATTCTGAAGGTTTTTGTAATTAACTCTTAAAAAGTCTGTTTGAATTTGGGGAACCTATAAAAAAGGGACAGAGTGAAGTTTGCTCATCATGCTAACCTGGATCAGTATAATTGCATATTTCTCAAACCACCAGTAACACCCTGGTGGTAACTTCACATGACTAAGAGGAGGCCTAAACAAGAACTCAGTTGAAACTGAAAGGCTCCTAATTTCTCTCAAATAGGATTTGTTTTCTAATTTTATTTTCATGGATCTGACATGTACATATGCATACAGAATTCCTAGGAATCTAGTTCCTGCAGGTAATACAGATTAGAATTTTCTTTCATCTCATGGTTTTTGGGCATGGGTAAGAGCAAAGCAATTTTTTTTGTAGCAATTAAGTATTTCATTGTAGTGTTTATGTGTTAGTGGGAATAAAAAGAAAATTACCTGATGGAAAGCTTGATATAGTTTATGACTTCTAAATTAAAATATTGAAGGTAGTTTTCTTTCATGGAGAGTGATCTGTCCAAAGGTATTTTTGTTTGTTTATTTGGGATTTTTTTGTGGTTGGTTGATTAGTTTAGTTTTTTGGTTTTTTTCACAGTGAGAGCTTTTAGTAAAAAAATAACATTTTATTTTTCTTTTGTTCTGACATTTCCTTAGATCATTCCTGGGACATTGTGGAGTGTGAATTTCTGATTACCAGGTTAACATGGAACTCCTGGCCTATGCAGTCAATGGCTCAACTTTTCCTCTCACTAAATAAGTGAATCATAGAACTTAAAACACTTAGGCCTGATGTAAGACAAAGTGACTTGGAACAAAAACTGAAATATTTGCTGGGATTTGTAGAGGCAAACAAGTAGAAAAGTAAGATTTTTAACAGGGTTTTTGGATCTGGTTTCTTTTTCATTAGATGATACTGTAATTACTAATACTTCAACTTGTGGTTTTCACCATAGCTGCAAGAGCAGATGATTTTAAGTCTTCATAAACTAATGTAGCATACTTTGCAATACTGAACACTAACCTCTTATGAGTGTCAATGCACTGTGTGGTGTAATATAAAGACTGTAATGTTTCAATTTCCATCCTGTTCTCTTTCCGCTGTTGCTTGTTTACTTTGGTTTCGTCATGTAAATATTTGTGTGCATACTGGTTTATTGTGTTGCTCTAAACACATGTGAATCTAATTACCAATGTGTTTAATTTGAATATAATGTTACATGGTTTTTAATCACGCTCCAAGTCACTTTTAATGGTTACAAGAAAAGTATTTCTGGAACACATACTTCTCAGACTATAAGGATGTACTGTTCCCAGAAATAGTTGAGATTATTTAATTTATTAGCAAATGAATGTTGTGCAAATACTTTTGGATGGGATCCCAATGTTAATTAAGAGAAAGTAAAGTCAAGAGGTTAAAAATTAAGCTTGAGTTCTATTAGGTTTTGTGGATTTTTTAATACATTTTAGCAAGTCATACGTCTTTCTCCTGAAAAGCACACCCCAAGTATGTATACTGCATCTTTTGAGTTGCATGGAAACCTTATTTTGTGTATATTGATTTCTTAGTACTAGTCTGGCAATAATAGTGTTTTGGTTTATTTTCCAAAAACTTTAAAAGGCTGGAAAAGTACCAGTGAAGGAGTTATAGAAATGCAATGCGTTCTGCCCTTTGTTGGAGCAGTGATACTGATAGTAAAATTTTCCCATACAACTTCTTCACTCTATTTTGCATTTGTTGTTGAAGGACTGCTTGCTGGGATGAAAAATATTTTGGGTCATCTATTCTACAAATTTTTTTATATCTTTTCTGTATTTCTATAAGGTATAAAAAATTTTATTGCTTACAATACTGAGAAATCTTGAGCAGATAATTTTATCCAGGTTTTAGAATGGCCTACTACAGCCCCCATTGATTTTTGTGCTGAAAGCAGGTGGGACCTGTAAAAAACAAAGCCAAAAAACTACACTTTGATGGGCGGGTAGAGATTTAGGTGCAAAATACATTCTGATTAATTTAATGTTGTGTGTTTATTTGTAGTTTGGACTGAAACATATATTGAACAATCAGCTATATTTTTAAAATTACTAATTATTTTGCTTCCAAATGAAAGTCAGGAATAGACATAGGAAGTTACTTCCTCTCACTAAAATATTTTTTACTTTATTAAACCATTTAATATCATCAGCAACTGAAGGGAATTTGCCAAAAACAATGGGAAGGTGTGAGTCAGTGAATCAAAGAAAAAAAATTATAATTGCAGCTAGTTGCAAATGTAAAACTGATTCTGTTTTGTGATGTTTTCAGTTTCTTACATGTGATTCCATTGCTATGTCACTTCCATCACAGTGCTCTTATGTAGTGTGATTCAACATTGTTATCATTCAGTGTTTCATTGTTTGTTGTGTGGAATTTATTTAGCTGTTCATGCTGCTGTCTTATTTTCTGTGTTTCCTTTCAAGTGATTCCTTCCCTTTTCTTACATGAGGTAGATTTGCAAGTCATTCTTTACCTGTGTAGGCTACAACTTGGCTGAAATGCTTGATGTTGACATCCTGCTTTTTTCCTGTGTCAGCTTCCTCTTGTTCCTGCTGGAGCAATAGCGGGAGCCAAAGTTACATTTGAATGTGTAAGCAGGTAAACACGTATTCCACCAGCAGACTGTGTTATACATTCTTCTAAGATATTCATTCCATACACTGTTGCCATCATAATTTCTACAGTTTGTGATTTTATATGCTTGCCATTTTGCAAACTATTACAATCACAGACTTTTGTTGGAGTCTCAGAACAGTTGCTCTGTGCCAATTTCCCATCAGTGACAGTGGCTGGTAGCAAATACTTCACAAGTAAAGGAGAACTGGTGATTATGGAGGCAGTGTTTTTCTAGTTCCAGTACTTAGTCCCTTAGGGACCTCCTGGGTCAGCCTCTGAATCCTAGCCAGTGTTTGTATTTTTTGGACAGTCCCCTTTTCTATAAATTAGGCTTTTTTTAGCCTGTTTATTACATCTGCCTTTAAAAAATTCTGAGGCAGTGGTTTCTGCCTTTTATAGACACATTTTTTTAAAAAAAATTTCACTTCAAATCTCTTTGATCCTATTTTCCATCAGCTGTTTTCTCATTCTTTTAGTATGAGAGTTAATTGCTCCCTATATACTTTCTCCAAACAGGCCTTTCTCATATTTTGACTCAGATCTGTTTTCCCAAATTATGTTTACTTATAAAAAGGCTATTTCTTCATTTTGAGAGTTCTTATTTTCCTTCTTTTCTATTTGTACTTTCTCCTTTACACGATTAAATTATAAATATTATGTAATCAATAAGAAATAAAGGAATTCAATGGCAGTTTTTATAAAGAAGTTGTAAAAATGCTTTTATAGTTTTCTGTTACAGAAAATGTATCTCTGATTGTAATGTCACTCCTAGCTTAAACTGCCCACCATATCTTTATTTAATGAAATACCTCTGGCCATTACCACATTCTGTCAACATGTACCTCTTGCCAGGTCAGGCATCAAAGTCCCTCCAAGACACATGTGCATGCAGAGCACCTCTGAAGTTTTTTTTTGTAGCTGATCTTCCGATTTTGTTTACCTTCACATTTTAGGGTAGGCTGTAATCTAAACAAACTGAAAGAAAAAAAAAAGCAACAGGTCTGATTCTTTTTTCATTCAGCACACCTGGATCTCAAACTGGGGATAACTAGTGCTGTACTTCAGCTCTTCTGTAAAACAAGCATTAGAGACAGCTCTGTAAATATTGACGGCCAGCACTGGTTTTTGGATTTGCTGTTATGGATATTCAACTTTTTGCTTGTGAGTTTGATGCAGAACTTGGTATCTAAAGGAAGAGAGCTGTGTTTAAACATCTAAGATTTATTGAAAACTGTGATTTACAGCATCTAAACAACTGGCCTGAAACATGAGTTTGGAAAGGTTTCTGTAAATAAAAGACAAGTTGATGACAGCACAACCTTGTTTTCCCCCCTCCCTTAATTGTCATAGATATTGATTTTAGATGCATTCACTCTGATGTATTTTGCATTATTATCGACATGAAAATGCTACCTGTGATACATTTATTTTTCCATATCAGAAACCATTGTGTAAATGAACAGTGTTTCCCCTACAATATTAAAAACTGTGTTTTTTAAAAAAATATTTTGAATGCATAACTTTTAAATGGTAGAACAGGATAAAGTATTTTTACACAGCAGTTCAGAAGCAAGAGTAGCTGTAATTGTTCACACCAAGGCATTTGGTCTTGCAATATCATTGCTTACCACTGTCATAGAAAACATTAGATATGATTAGCTGCAGGTATCCATGCCAGATGATATCCTAGTAAAGTCCTTTATATATTTCATCTTATAATTGTATTTGCAAGTTAATGTTTGAAGTGTCAGTCTTTGTAAAATTAGCTCATCTTGTTATGATTTAGAGCTTTGATGTGAGTGAAAGGCTTCAATTGCAATGCACAGTCACATCTGAGAGTAAACTGCATAGACAAAGAGCCTTACAAGACTAGTAAATCAAATACTCTGAACTGTCTATGTGGATTATGAGGTACTATTTGCATAACTTTGAAGTATTTATACTGATGAAATTACAATAATTAAAATCATTGCTGTGTCAATTGCTAGATGCCACAAGGCATAGCAATTACTAGCATGTAAATCAGACTTTGTGTAAGCATTTTAAAGAATAATTACCTTATTTGATTCAGATGTGCCTGAAAGGCATTAAGAATCATTTGAGCTATTTTGCCTTCAACAATTTTTAGGTCTCAGATAATATTGTTTTTATTATTGTTGTTGATGATAATACCTCTGTGTGGGCATATGTCTATATGTTTCTGGTTTAGGTGTAAACTGAAGCTTGGTAGTACAACATGCTGAAGCAATTAGGAAGGATTTTTTTATATTAGCTTTTTCTCAGTCTCTGTCTAGAAATAATTTTATTTAGCATAAGAACAAATATAAGCATGCAAACTCTTAGTATTTTGTTGGGTTTTTTGCTACAGCTTGTTATGGAGGAAATATACGAACGATTTCTTAGAGAAAATTAAATTTGTTATTTTTTCTTTAGATTTTTAATAGATGACTTCAGTTTCCACAACATTATTTTGAAATATGTATTCTGAAGAAATATGGAGCATAAAGAGGCGCTCATTCACATAAATGAAGGTACATAATGTATTGCAGAAACATGATACCAATCAGGAATTTAATTAAGTCTACCCAAATTTCAGAGCCATTTCTCCTTTACTAATTCTGGGTGGCAGAAGATGTACTTTGCAGTGAACAGTAGGGGACATTTGTCAGACACAAGTAGCAGAGAGTGAAAGAGGGTCTCCTTCTGATACTGGGGCCATACCACAATGCAAAGTCACTTGAGAAGCACTGTTAAATTGTTCAGGCCTTGGGGTTAATCAGCGCCATGAGTTTTCCTAGAAAAGGTTCTGCTTTGCAGTGCATATCCCAAAGTACATGATATGCCCTGATATACAGTATTTTCCAATATGAAAACTAGGAATTTTGGTGTCCTTCCTCCTGGCTTTGTTTTCCAAGTAACTTCATTTCCCATGCACAGTGCAGTACTTGTTGCTGTTAAAATCCCAATTGTTTAGGTAATACTAGCTAAGAACTTGGCATGTGTGCAGATGCATATGAAAGTTGTTTTATTAATTTATCAAATGAGACTGTTGTTCTATCAGTTTTATCCTGAATTTTGCAAGGATTATGGGAAAAAAAGAATTTCAAGTAATTAAATCCTCTGTATGAAGAAATACCTATACAAAGACAGCATTATATTTGTTAGCATAAATCATCCATAAAACATTAGCATTTTATCCGTGATAGCAAATGCACAAATAATTAGGGACAGAAGAAAAGGTAAATCAGTATGAGATGAGCCTCAGCACATGATGCCATTACAATAGAGCTCTGAAGGACATTAAAGTGTGTGCCATAAAGATAAATCTGAGTACCATAAAGAATCCACCTTGGCCATTCCACCTCTGTCTTTGTGTGGGAGTGTTGTTTATTTTCCCCCTTCTTTCTCTTGCAGAGTTTCAATTGTGCTCCTCATCACTTGGTTGTCAGTAAAATATGCACTGTTCTCTCACATGAGTAGAGGTTTGTGATCCCTATGAATCTGCAGAACCACGTGAACTTTTTGGAGACACCAGGTTCAGACCTCACCTTCTATAGTGACAGCAGAAGATAAGCATCTGCATTCTGAGGTCTCCCTTACCTCTGTAAATTATAGCATCTCTGAGCAGGAAGAAAACCCCTTACAGTTAATACTTATTAACTCAAATAACCTTATGCTGCTTGTCCTCTTATTGTGTCACAAATTTGTTGTTATTACAACAATCTATTTTTAACTAAATAGCAGCCTAGTTCTGATCTAGTTTTGAGGCACAAGACCTGGGTTTCAGCCTTATATGCTGTTCAAACATAACCCACTCATTTTTCAATGAGCCCAAGTGTGAGCCCATTGTTCACTTGAGCCCAAGCTCAAGGATGAAGACTATTAAAAACTGACCCTTGAAGTGGCTGATTCTAATGCTGTTTCTGCTAAAACATGTTTCATTAATATTTCCTCACTTTTATTCCCTCCCTTTTTTTTGTCTCTGAATTCTGAAATTGAATATGGGTTTTTTGAGGATTTTTTTTCTTCAAATGTAAACTGCTTTTTTCTGGTTCCGGATGCATCATTTAATTGTGGTATTTTTTCTAATATTCATACTTGAGTATACTCAGATATACCTATATATGTGCTACTCCATCCATTTTTTACAAAGGCAGTTCTTTCACCTTCCAGCTCCAGTTCTCTCCCATATGAGTCTAGTGCCATCATCATTCATCATGTTCACATAATGGGTTGGAAGAAGAGCTATACTTGCTCTCCTTAAATGAACTGCTACTGTTATTACAGAGGTGTGATTGCTGCTGATATAATGTATTGTAACCATCCAATGTGAAATGCATTTTGTGATGGCTAATAAGTACATTAACAGCCTTTATGTTTGCATTATTAGGATTTAGTTAGAAACCTACTATTTTCAGAAGAGACAATCACCTAAGCCAAATAATTTCCAGTCTGACCCTTATGTGCAAGGGCAGGAGTATAACTCATCCTAGTTTTTCCTCTATCAGGATCATAAATGGTCATGCTTTAGCTGTCATTAACATAGCTTGAACTGGCTACTGAAAGAGACCAGCATTGGCAGCATTTGTCACACTGCAACTTAACAGTTTTCCTTATTTTTTTTTTTTTAATTCTGAGCCACCGTGGCATCCATAAAGACCATTGTAGTCTGCATCCCTGCATGCCTTTCTAGTTCACTTCTTTATTGATTTCGTTGGAGATTTAAGCATTTTTTTAAAATCTGCATCTTTTTTGTGGGGTTTTGGAACTCCATTCTCACCTCTTTGTTTATGTTCTGTTTCATCCTCTTTGGGAAATTTCAATGGATGTGCTGAATCCTCACAGGCATCTGGATTTTCATTTGGTTTGCTTATCAGGAGTTGTTTGCTTCAGGAAATTCAGGCTCTTTTTGATGTCTAAAAAGAGCATATTATGTATTGAGATACTTTGGAAATCTTAGTCCTTATTCATTATTTAGGGTTTTTTTTTTCAAATAATTAAATTTTTTCTTGTGTTTATCAAAAGGAAAAAAATATTAGAGTGAACAGTAATTCTTTATTTATTACTGATGAACATCCTTATCTGTCATCCCAGTGTTTTATCCAGAGAAAACAAAAGGAAAACTGTGAAAATCGGTAGAGATCAAGTCCTTATACAACCACTATACCTACTATTCATTTTCAGCACACTTGGTATCCAGTTTTTGGTCCCACCTAAAAAGAGAACATAAGACCAGATGATCTAGTACAGTCATGAAGCCCTAAAATACAAAATACTGCATATGATTGTTCATTGATTCAAATGTCCAGCAAAGGCCTTTATAGGGTCTTGCATTGCATTGGTGATTGCTACATGTCATGCTCAGAGGAATATGTTGAAGTCTGAAGGCAAGAATCCTTGTGTCTTACTGGAATTTTTTAGGATATATTATGGTGGAGGAAAGAGAAGAGGAGAGAGAGAATAAGAATAATCATTGACTGACAGTATGCTTGAAGGAGCCACTCCCTCAGAATAAAAAATATGTGAAAGTACTTTGGATCTCAAATTTCATCATATGTCTCTTTACTTTGATGGAATATATTTCAAGTAGAGCAAATGATGACATTTAGTCAACCTCACACCTGAAATTAACTGCAAGTGCTTTCTAATGGTAGTAAATCTGGCAGGTGTGATTACATTAAATCTTTCATGTTTTGCTTTCCAAACAATAAAAAAATCAAACAAATTATGAGTTTATCCAACTGAAGACAGACAAACCATTTAGCATATTTTGAAATACATTGATCTTGAAGTTTGGTTTTGAAATTGGCAAAATCTGTGGTTACTTTCTCACTCTGATTTGAGTAAACTTTTGAGTGTCTTCCTTATTCTTGAGGTTGGGTATTAGGAACTTGGTTGTCAAAAGAATGTAAAAAACACAGGCTAAAGGGGATTGCTTATCGTAGAAAAATCTCAAAAATCTTATGTTGTGCTACAGTAGCAGTTCCCATGTTGCTTCTGTCATCGCAGGAGTCTTTTTTTTTCTGTGTTTGTTGGTGTTTTTTTAATTTTGGGAGCACACTACCTTTCGTTTTTTCTTTTCCTGTTACATTCACTGTGTGTACCCTTTGAAATCTTAATACTGCCAGTTCAGCTTTGCTGAATCTGGGGGAAGAGAAGAAGCTTTTAATTAGTAGCTCAGGTTTCACTAGAGCTGAAGAAAGACATATCATGTCAACATAAATTATCTTCATCAAGAAAATTAGGAAGGTTATTCCTTGGAGATTGTAGAAGAAATCTAGGTATTGGAGGAGAAAGGATTTCAATACTTTTCTAGTTTTCTACCCACCTATGTTGTCAGATTTTACAGTTACATTACCAACTTAAGCTGTGTTAAGTAAACAAATATATTGTGGTGAACTATGCTGGGACCTAACCCGAGTCAGAGGGGCCCTGCTCTTGCCCTCAGACTAGAAGAAAAAAATTATACGTTGTCAACTTTTCATCTTAATCTAGCTGAAGAGAGGTAGAAATTGTATGTATGTCACAGCCAGAATTATTTCACTTCTCAAAACTACTTTTTGCATGAAAGAGCTTCCTGTTGTCATAAGTAACTACTGACTTACTGGTGTACTTTCTATTTTTAGGGTTTTTTCATTTTTTATATTTTATTTTTAAAACTTCCTTAAACAGAGAAAATATACACAGGAAACTTCTGCAAGCTCAGAGTGCAAAGAGTAAAAGTCCCACTACTTCTCCTCACATTCAAATGGAAAAATGGCTCAAATCCAGCTGTTTCACCACTGGATTGCTGAAGGTTTCTGTAGTTCATACAGTTGATTGTTGTATTTGGCCCCTCTGCAAATACACTGAGTTTCATAAGTGGCTGAAACTGGCTTTAGTCCCTTATGTAGTACACACAGTAGCTGGAGGGATAGTTTTCGGAAAATTGTGAGTGTTGGCGCTAACCCTTTTTTAAAAATATGTGGAACAGAAGGATTTGCACCTTTTAATTAGAAATTTGCTCCCTTTAAGCTAAAAAAAAATCCACATTCTTTCTGGGTGTCCTGGGTTTTAAAATGAGATACCCAGGAACTGCATGAAAAGCAACATATAGCAGAAGAGGAGGTGAAGAATACAACTTGAGATAAATACAAGACTTTATGCTGTGACTAGAAATACTTCTACAAAACTATGTATCAGATTAAAAGGTTGAGAGCTGGCAGGTATAGTACAGTGGAAAGCTGCACTTATTCATTTACTAGACCTACAGCATAGAGTATTAGCCTGAGGTGACCACTTACACTGGAAACTTAAGAACCAGATCTGAATTAACAATGTAGCTACAGCTCATAAAATTAAGCAAATATTTCCTCAAACAGAAACATTTCCAGCTCATGTGTGGGATGAATGTTGTCCATCCTGTGGATAGGAAAAAATTAATATTGAGGTCAGAGTCGCCTTCATGTAATTCTCCTTAAGGTACCCCAGTGATAAAATATTCAAGAATAATTTTAGAAAAATCTCACCACAAGTAGAATTTATTTTTAGAATAAATACTTGGAAAAGCAGCTATCTTCACCAATATATTTCCTTCCTTTTTTTTCCCATGATATTGCAAATTCTACATTTATTTACTCTGGTCTTCTAACAGCCATATAGCTCAGAAGAGTGTCTCTGAAGTGTATACTCTCTATGAATATATCCATGTGTTTTTCTGTAGATAGAGACTTTCTTCATTATAATGTGACATTTACATAACTTTACTTATGCATCTCTTCAAATATATAGTTTGAATTGGTGTCTGTTGTATTAAACACTGGACTTGCACACAATCACATAACCCTCTACCCATAAAAACAGAAGAGCATAAGAAAATAATAGTAAATCTCATATTTCTTCCACTATCTGTGCAATTCAAATAATACCATTTTGCTGGAACATGGTCAGAAGTTTTATTAAATATTTCAGTGAATAGTAGAGTGTATAAATGAATCCAGTTTCCATAATATGCATGTAAAAAATGTGGGGAAGGACACTGAAAAACCCTCACTGACAGCTCAGTCCTTCATGCAGTCTTTCCTGTGCTCCCTTGGCAGACAAGACGGAAGACCATGTGTAAGACCATGCTGGTTAGAGCAAAGAGATTAGACCTGATGTGGTTTCCCCTTTACCAAGAAGGGGCCTAAAGGAAAGCAGTTGGTGTGAGATCATCCCTTACAAAGAACAGAAAATACATTTGAAGAGTAAGCCTTGGCTATGAATAGGTTATTCTGTTCAATGAGACCTCCAGAAGGACAAGGTTTTGATTTGAGAGGATTGAAAGAGAAATTAGTATGTGAAGGGATGTAGAACATTGCTGCTACCATGTGAAAGTGGCCTGTGAAGATAAAAACACTGAGAGAAAGCATGATTACAAGACAAGTATCCTGAAACAAAGAGTTCTGCTTCTGAAACCTTCCCCCAAGAAGAAAGAGAAGGTGGAAGCCTTGAGGACAGATTGATTAAATTTTACATAAGGATTGAAAGCGGCATGGAAAAAGCAAAGAATATAGGAATAAAGAGTTGGTTTAAAAGATGCAGTGAATCTAATATTTGTGTTTTTCAAGTGCGTGATTTAATTAAATATTTTGGTTCATGCCTGCAAAAAGAAATCCCAGTGTGCTGAGGGAATTTGTGTGTTTCTGAATGTTGGTTAGCCATGCCAAAGGAAAGGCACAGAATATCATGGAGAACTGCATGATATTAGCACTAAAAGTAGTAGAAGCAGAATAAAATTTATAAAGTATCAAATAGAAAATTATACACATGAGGATGAAAGCAAAATAATAAATAAAATTATTAAGAAATGAGAGTGTCTGAGAGAGGGATTGGCTGTGGATATGAATATCAGAAGATAGCAACCTTCCTAATTTTGAAAAAGGCATATAAAACATGTCAAGTGCTGAATTTTTAGTAAAAAAAACCCATCTAATTTTTACAATAATAAATAAGGAAGAAACCTGGCCTGAGTAAGGGAGAAGTCTTCAGAGAAATCAACATATACATGTATGCTGCTATCATGGTGGCCTAAGGCTTTATTATGTTCTGAATAGCATATTTGTGCTAACCAACAGGGAGAGGCTTAAAGTGCAGTGTGAAAGCTCCTCCACCAATTCAGTGATGTCAGTATCACTTCTGGATTTATGTTAATTCCAATCATTATTATTTTGAACAAGTAAAATAAAAATAGGCTTCTATATGTTAAGGAGTAGAAGATTTTAGGGAAACAAAAATGAAAATAAAGGAGAAAAAAATTACTGTTTCTGGAACGGAAGGAGAACATTTAGCAGAAAGAACTGTAGGGACTGTGCACCTTGGTAGGCAGTCAGCAAAGCTAGATGATTTCTGTGGTGTTTTTTCCATTAAATCAAGAAGACACTTTGAAGCATTGATAAAAAAGGGAGAATGAACCTTTTATCAAAGCAAAATTTTGAGTAGGGATTTTTGTGGTATTTTTGCATTGTTGTATCAAATTTGGCATGAATACATATGCATATTTTCTTTCTGCAGTGATTTTATTAACATTCAAATGTGAAAATTTCCTTTACATTCTTGACAATTATAGTTAATTGTCAAAAGGAGAGAGGAAGGTTAAAGAGGCAATGGATTTCAAGGGGTCAGTTTCTCCCATTTTTTAGGAATTATATCCTCTTAGCACAATTGAATACCTAACCTCTTTGTTCTATGTCTCTTTATCCCCTTCCTTTTCTAGTCTCCAGTCCTCTGTAGTAGTAGTTATTTTTACATCCTTTCTCAGAAGACAATGCTTTTATTATAAATGGCAGAATTAATAGAATTAAAATTATGTTTACCAAAAATGGTATGAAAAGATAAAAGAGAGTTTGTATGGCATGACATGCACTATGGGGATAACTTGTGTGTCTGTAGAAATTTATACGATGGGTTAGAGTTTCTTTCTCAAATATGGGCATGCAGTAATCTGAACATTACTCTTGGGAGGAAGAAAGCAGGAAGAGAAAGCTAATTCCTAAGAAGAGAAGAAACATCAAATATATGTAACATGAATCCCTCTAGGAGAAATGGAAATGGAAAATTTACTTTATTCATTTACTTTTTGTAATTTTAATTTTATTTGCTTGCTTAGTATAGATTGAGGGCAGCTAGAAAGACCAAAGGCTGTATCAGCAAAGAGAATGTCATTCTTCAAACTCTAGGAGCAGGAATTACAAATTTTGTTGGAAAAGGCTGTGATTTTCTTTGGCAAGTGTTTTGATGAACAGTTTGCATAATGTACCTGGTATTCCTTAAGCATCTACTGTTACTATTTTTCTTGCTTTACGCATTAGATTGTATCTATTGATTGAATATTGAAAGCCTTTAAGCAATTTAATGTTTTATAACAGAACAGGTGTTTGATTTTCCTCCACTGAACTGATGAAGACAGACTTAAAAGACAATTTTGTAGTTCACAGTTTAGTCTGAATCCCTTTCAGCTAGACAGCCCTGTGGTTGTATATGTAAGTAGCTACGGGTTAAAATGTCCACAGGTGTGGCCACAGAATCTACACAGTTCCTTCTTATTTCAGATTCTGGTACACAGCACAAGGGAGTTTCTTGGTAGTGCATAACAGCAAAGGTCAGGCAATCCCAAATCTAGAGCCAAAAAGAAATAAAAATGAAAACTGAAAATCAAAACAAAGGAATAGTAACCTGGTAAACAAGCTTATCTCTTCCAAAAGAGAAACTGATGAAACTCTTTATTGCTGCTGTTTAAAAGCTTTAAAATACACCATAGAAGCAAAAAAATCACAAAAGTATCTTGAGAAATGAGGTTCAGCCACTGTTCCATATTGGAGTCTGTTAAGCCAACTTGTAAAATATAATGCTCTGAAGATCTCAGCACTTGTTGAAGACAAGCCTTTAAACTTGTAATCATGGTAACAGACTGTTATGTCTTGCTCATCAGCAGGAGGAAAGGACACAAAGTGCTTTTGAACTTTTTAAAAAATTTCTTTCCCATTTCCAGATAGACAGTTTTAGTTAAAATAACCTGAACATTTCTATATAGCAGTATATTATTGCCTCTGATACAAAGTCAGAACTCAACCTTCAGTAACATAAGTGAAGCTGTGTTGTAAAAGAAAACTTGGAACCTCTACAAGTCTTGGGCTGAATCCCATCATGTGGAGAGGGAGTGGGGCCTGTTCCTTGTATGGCAACTGGGAACTAGATCCTGTAGGGTAATATGCTGGGAGTACTGGTATTATGTGATGAGAATACAATAGCACAGGCATAGCTTTGCATCTAATAGCTGTAACACAGAGAATGATTCATAGATTAAGGATTATGTTTGGAATAGCACAGTCCCATACTTAATGGAAGGTGAAAAGAATTCAGAAAAACAGTAGTCCATAATGGCACAGCTGCCATGGTAAGAACTCTCAAAGCTACAAAAGTTTTAAAATTTCACCTCACTCTGTTTAACCAAAATAGCCACAGAAACACACAAAAAACCCAATTATTTATTTTTTTGGAAAAAAATAGGTTGTAACTTGCTTGTGTCATTTTGATAAAAAAGGGTTTTCCAACAGCCTGTCTCGCTAACTTACAAGCGCATTTTTGTGCATATGTTTGATAACTGAGGATGCAGGAGATTTAGGCTCAAGTTTTCATCCAGAAAATCACTGGGAGCTTTAGATATTGTGTTCTGCATTGCCTGAAAACCCCACCAAACATTTTTTCACTGATTTCCCAGTAGCTATCCCAGATCTGGAGAGCCCTATCACCATTTAAGCATTGCAGTCTATCTCCTCTCAACAAAAGTTTGTGATCTAAAGTATTATTCTGAATATTGTGTTGAAGATATCTTTGCACAACATTATTGATTGTGATGTTTTTGGCCTATTAAATAATGTTACAAGCAGCAGTTTAAAAACTTAATTTGGTAAAGTATAATCAGCCCGGCTTTTGTCAGATAATGCCCTGAAAAGCCTGTGGGCTTCATCATAGGTACTGAGGCTTACTTACATGAAGGAATCTGTATTGTTGTTAGGATATGACAAAAGCAGTATGGGCATATGAGAGGAGAGAATTTCTTTGTTGTTGTTCTACTCAGGTCTGAGGACTCAAATTAATAAAGCCTGAAAAGCTAATCTTTCTGAGTGAAAAAGGGAATTTGTGTTTTATATTTATATGTAGAAAAACAGAGGATTTTAAAGGTGTTTGCACATCTAGGACAACTTCTGATTACTGTTAGGTCTAATTTATTTTAAATTTAATTGAGCATTATACCTCTAAAGCTGTTTATAAATGTTGTAGAAATATGTAACACTTCTAACATTAGCAGAATCTGTCCAATATCATACACTGCATAGTTAGTTTTATTTCTTTCAGGTAACTTTCTGTGCATTTTCCAGTATCAAAGAGCAAGCTCTTATTCTTTCAAGTGAAATATTTATGACTATATAGTGATATTTGCTTGCTAGGTCCATGAGCAGTTTTGTATTCACATTTAAACTTATAGCAGCTTCTAGACTATTTTCAGTATGACATGTGCATTCAATTAGCTTCAAAAGGCTACCATAGAAAAAAAAAGCACTGAAAAAATGCACTTTAAATATATATGGTGTGTTCTTCTGTTACAGCAAGTAAAACGGCAACACAAGAATTTTCTGAGTTTTCATTCAAGGTTTTAAGCTTCTTTAAGCACAGAAAAGAGATTATTGAGAGTTCATGATGACAGTGATATGTGTTACTTATTAAACTGATGAAACAAGAGTCATTAGTACAACACGAGCATGTGGTCTTTGTCTAGCCTTTGGATCACTGGTGTCACACACTATGAATTTGTAGAAAACTATTTGTCCTGGCTGCTGTCTGCAGAGGAAAAATACAGCCAAGAGTAAAACTTGGTATGCCTTCAAACATGGAAATATTTGAGGCAGTCCACCTTTTCACTGGCCAACTTCTAAGATATTATTGTTTGTCCTAATCTTAACCTTCCTTGACAAAACGCTATTTAAGTCACATTAAAAAAAATGTATTATTGAGGCCAAATTTACTTGACTTTTATGAAAAGTAAATTTCTTTTTAAATGTATTGTATCTACTTGCAAGCTCATGGGAAAGATAATTTCTATCTATTACAGATATTTGATATATTCTCCTGTGATTATGTAGTTGTTTTATTTCCAGGATCCTTTCTCCTTCATAACTTTTACTCTGGTTTTAAGATATGTGCATCTATTAGGAAGAAAAGTTAAATAATTAACAACTTTTATTTCTTAAATTTTTATTTTTTCTCTTTAGCAGCGTTGGTGGTATTTTCCATGGTGCTTTCCATGCAAACTAGATACATGTAGTATTTTATTGTCAAAATAATGTTTCGAGTAGTAAAATGGCAAGGGAATACTGACTGAGCTATTAATAAAACACACCAGCTTTTAGCTGGCAAAGCAGCCTTCTTTCCATCAAATATGTCTCAGCCTTTAATAAAGAAACTCAAGTGGTGTAGGTGAAAAATTACTTTTCTCACCCGGTCATCTGTCTGTCATGTATTATTCAGGTCACCAATGTTTGTCCTGAACTGTATCATTCTGTAGTTGTGTCAGGTATGAAATATGTTCAGTGTAATTCCATCAGACTTCACGAAGTTGATTAGAACAGATCACCTTTCGCATGGGCACAAGTTATCTCAGCAGATTGAATGAAAAAGACTTATTTATCTTTGCCTGATAATAAAGAAAGAGATGAGCAAATTTATCCATTAACTTGAAAAGAGTCCCATATTTTGTGTGAAAACAAACTGAAGGCAGTAATGCTGTTGAAAATACTTTAATACATGAATGTTTCTTTGAAAACACGTTTATGTTTGAAACCAGAAAATATAAACCTTGAGCCACATGCATTCTATAACAAGCTTTTAAATGTTTCTTTTTTCCCTTGAGCAGTCCTCAGAAACAATTAAATTGGTGTTGCTGTATTTTTGATAGGTTTTTAAGGCTGTAATGGTGCATTTTTTCCTTAAAATTCAAATGTTAGTGAAGGTCTAAATATAATGAGATGTGAAAAATGTTTTGTTCTAATTAGTAAGAATAAAAAATAGATATTAAATACTTGCCAGCAATATCTGTTAAGGTAGATGATTCTTTTTTTCTCAAGTATAATGGCTAAAACTCCATTCTAAAATAATTTGGGAAAGCAACTTATTTTTTCATATTTTTACACTTTTTTATTTTTATGGAGAATAAATATGCTATTGAGGGGGCATTAATGATCTGAGCAACCTTTTTAGAATCTGTGATAACTCAATGAAATCCTCTCTCCAATACCCTTTCTAACTGAAAATTTTCATGCCTTGTGTACAGCTCCCATAGATCTTCAGTGCTGCTGTGATGCAACTTCCTAAAGCATTGCATCTCAGCAGCAGAAAATTCAGAATAGGCGGCAAGACAGTCAAGGACTGTCCTGTTTTCCTGTAAGCTTCAATACTGTCTGAAATGTAGATCACCATCTGTGGAATATTACAGGTATTTATTTCATTCTGAATTAATACAAGTGTAGCATAACAAGATAGAAAAACAAGCTGAGTTTTGACAAATAGCAACCACTGTAGGGCCACTGAGTCACCACGCAGGTTGACCTTTTTCCTGACAAGGAGTGGAAGAGGTCTTTGCTGATGGGTTGCTTTCTCTGCTTGAGCACTTCCCTAGTGCAGCAGTGGGCAGTGAATCAAAGCTCAGCCTCAGTGCTTCCTGCTCCATCTCCCTTTTGCAAGAAAATGTACTCTTAGGTGCCTGTCTCTGGAAAAGTGTGGGAGACAATAAACCCGCAGAGAGGGGAGCTAAAGGCATAAACCCAAACTCTGTGGTTTTGATAGTGTCCTCAATCGTCTGGGGTTTGTCATTTCTCTTTTTGGCCATCCATTGGGACCAGTAGAGACTAGTTCTTCAGGTCAGGGCTCTGAAATCATTCACTGTCAAAAAATGAATGCACAATTTGTTGTTCCAAGATTTACTGGTTTGAAGGCTCAACCCAAGAATGGGTGAGAGGGAAGTTTTTGAAGCATTTTCACACAAATGCTTGTTTGTCTTCCTGGTGACCCGTGGGGGATCAAATAATCTAACTTCAGTCCTCCAAACAAAGTGCATGTCTGAGGTTTAAGCAGATTATCCTAATGTCCCTCTTGAACACCTTCAGAATGTTCAGTCTGGATTCATGATTGTAACCAGTTCTCTAGATTTTACAATGCCTAAGTGTTTCAGAAGAGTGAAGTGCACAAAATGTGCTGTTATTCTTTTAATGTTTTATTAGGGCAATCTCCTTGCAAGAAACTACTTTAAACTATCCCAGATTGCCCAGAATATAACTCAGATTCACTTCTGTTAGAAATCTGGATCCATTAAGCTACCTATTTTTTTTGTCAGAACCTTATGTTAAAGTTTAAGATATTTTTATTTTATATGAAACTTATCTTTGAATTTTAATTTTGAATCCTTACAAGTTTTAGTAACTGCACCATATGCCAGTTGTTTCACTTTAAATAAATAGAACCAAAAGCACCAAGACTAGATGATAAATATCAAATAGATGATCTTTAAACTCCCATCCAACCGTAGCCATTCTGAGACAAACCCTTATATTTTGTCCAATAAACCCCCCAAACCTTATTGAAATTTTCTCCCTGAGCTGAAATACAAAAAATGTAATTTTAATAATATTATAATAATAAAATAAAATAAAATATCTTTTTAAAAATTTCAAAGCGTTGACTATGAGAAGTACCAACTTTTTAAATATTTTAACATTTTTCTGCATCTTTTTTTAAAGCTGTTGTTGTGTTCAGTTTCCCAGCTCATCAGAAACCTTTAAGGACCTCATTTTTTCACTCTTTCATTCTCCATCCATTAATCTGTGTCTTTCCTCCCCAAGTTGATAAAGAGCTATACAGACTAAGGCCAGTTAATGGATGCACTGGGTCACGTTCTGCCCTCAGATACAAATCTGAGATCACCTCCCATTGAATCTACAGAGACTGCAACCAATGAAAGTTTTGGTTGTGTATTTGAGGGTACAATTTGGCCTGCCTTGTTTCAGGAGGTCATGTAATTCATTAATGGCTGCAGAGTTTTTGCTGTGGAAAAGAACACTAAAGCTGTGTATTAATGCTCTGGACAATGTGTGTGCCTCTCTGGAAGGTGAAAGCAGAATATACAGCATGCTAACAATTGGTTTAAAGACCAAGGCTGCAACTTTTATTGAAAAAAGAATAGCTTAAACTGCAATGTTACTTGACAGATAATAGTCTCTCCAGACATAAGTAACCATAAAACCCGAGGGCACCAATCATGTGCTTCAGATCCCATGAAGATGTGATCTCCAAGCTGTACCAATATCAGGGAGGAAGATAATTTCTCAAGAGTGCTAGTGAGCACTGTGAAATTTTGTGGTTTGTTAAAATCAGATGCTGCAGTTAAGAGATCAAGTGAATAATTTTCCTTTTACGTTTTTTTTTTTAAGGAAGGGAAAATAGTGCTGCTCCAACTTTTATCAAGAAAATGTGCAGTACAGAGATTTCAATCATGACATCAAATGAAGGATCCTAGTGTCTGTTATTTTTATTTAAATTTTAAATAAATTGTCTCATGTTTGCAGTCATTATGCTTTAAGGGTAGCCACATAGCTGTAAGAGAATGAAAGGCTTTATTACGCAGGTGACCCAAAGACATGCAATTGAAAAGTTCCTAGGGAGTTCATTGTGTAGTAGTGTGATGCAGTTTCTCTCTTTCCCAAACAATATTTTACATGGATTTGGGTACAGGTTATATGATGTTATATGGCAGTTGGGTATGGGAGCAATTTCTGCCTCATGGCTTTCTTGCCAGATGAATATCATCTAAATATAAACTGTGCCTTGTAAAAAAACGCTATTTAATGAAATACAGAGGTTATAGTGTTTGGGAGCTATATATATAATATAACCAGGTTGATTTCCTGTGTACTTGGTTAGGTTTTCCTGCAATTTTTTATATCTCTAGTGGAATTCAGACACATTAATACATGTAAATTCAAGTGTTTGAGTGTGAAATATGCTTCAAGAAGGGCAAAAAGGAAGATTTGAGGAACTACAGGCTAGTGAACCCCCTCAGTCCCTGGAAGATGATGGAACAACTAATCCTTGAAACCATCTCCAAACACTTGAAGGACAGGAAGATAATTTGGAGTAGTCAGCATGGATTTACAGAAGTGAAATCATGTTTAACCAACATTCCACAATTAAGTGATTAACTTGGAGGACAACAGGAGAGCAGTGAGTGTTCTTTACATCAATTCTAGTAAAGCCTTTGACCCTGTGTCCAATAACATCCTTAGAGATGAGATGACAGATCACAGGTTAGAGAGGTGGAGAGTGATGTAGACTGAAAACTGGCTTAGCAGCTGGATCCAGAAGGTCATGATAAGTGGCATGAAGTCCAGTTGGAGGCAAGTAACTAGTAGTGTACCCCTGGGACTGGTACTGGTGCCAATACTCTTTGATGCCTTCATTAATGACCTGAACAGTAGCACAGACTGAACCCCCAGCAAGTTCACAGATGATAATAAAGTGTGAGAAGTGGCTGATGCAACAGGGGATCTGCTGTTGGGAGGGATCTTGGCAGGATGAAGAATTGAGCTGAAGGAAATCCCATAATGTTCAACAAGGGGAAATACAAAGTCCTGAACCTGGAGAATTATAATCTCCAGCACCCATATAAAACCAGCTAGAAAATGTCTTGTCAGAGAAAAATCTTGCAGTCCTGGTAAACAGGAATCTGGCCAGAAGACTGCTGTGTACACTTGCAGCAAAGAAGGCTGACAGTGCACAAGGCTGCATTTTGAAGAACATTGCCAGCAGGTTAAGGACAATGAACCTTCCCCTCTACTCAGCACTGATGAGACATATCTCAAGTACTGTGTTCAGTTCTGGGCTCTTCAGTGCAAGAATGATTAAGGGACTGAAGCCTCTCACATGAGAAGAAGCTAAATGAACTGGGAGTATTCAGCCTGGGGAAGAGATATCTCAGGAGGATCTCATTAACACATACAGACACCTGATGCTGTATAACAACAGATACTTGTCAGTAGAGCCCACTGATAGGACAAGAGACGATGGGCACAACTGAAAATACAGAAAGTTTTACTGGAATGCGAGAAAAAGCTTTCTACTGCATGGGTGTTCAAACATTAGTGCTTGTTGCCCTGATAGGTTGTGAAATTTCCACTTGTGAAGATACTCAAAACCAACCTGGACATGATTCTGGGCAATCTGCTCTAGATCACCCTGTGTGAACAGAAAGGTTGGACTAGATGGTCTCACAAGGCACCTTCCAACCTCAAGAATTCTGTAATTCTGTGACATTCTTTATTACTTGAGTTATTCAGGCCACAGTAAAGCAGACACTGGCATTTGAGAAGCTGAATTGCTAGTTGAACTTGACTGAACATGATTAGGTTGCCCACATGTCTATCTGGCTCCATTTTACATGTATGACAGTATCTCTGATATGCAGGGCTGACAGATATGGCAAAGGATAGATGTAAATCTTTCACTGTTGTGTAGTCCTATCTGCAGTCTTATCCTGTTACTTTAGGGTGTCTCAGATTGTGATGCCTCAGACATCCCCTGTTGTAAAAGCTGGCTGGTAAATAGCAGGAATTATGGACACTAGACATATATTTAGTATGTTCAGAAACTATAACTCTATTTACACCGGAATGCCAGTACATGAAATTGTTTCCCACTCAGCACTAGGTCTTACAGGCAAAAAATTACCTGAGTATAACAATCCAGACTTCCTTGGCAAAAAGTGTATTAGATGGTCCCTTCTCCAGCTGAACTGAACCAAATTTATATGAGGAAACTGGCAGACATTTTTTGAGGATGAACTATAAAGAGTTAAAATTAACTAGTGTTGATGACTGATGTAAAATTTCCATTTCTATTCTACCAAACCTACAGAATTCAGGAAATAAGCTAATGAGGATTTCATCATAGTCTTTGCACGTTGTGGGTCTCAAGATTAAGATCACTATAGATGACTTTGATCAAGATTCCTGGACTGGTTAGAATATCTCATGCCTGATTTGCAGCAGTGCAACCTGTTCTGCTTTGGTCAAGTTAAGTTCTGATTTTCAAAAGATTCAGGGACTGTAGTTCAAAATCAGGTTATGATGGATAGTCTATCATATTTCATTGGGGTTTTCTTATGTAAAGAGCAGAAAAAAATCTGTTGTACAACCAAAGTATTAGTTGTACAAGAAAAATTGTAGAAATATTTGTCCCTATTTTTTAAAAAAATTGGTTTTTGCTAGTGTAGCTCAAAGGAATTTGTTGTCAGTGTTTTATAAGCATAAGCAAGTTAAAATCTGTATTGAGAAAATATCAATTTCCACAGCAGTAGTTGTTTTCATAATGGAATGAACAGCTTAAAAATTTTGAGAAGATAAAATATAACTCTAATTTTTCCAATGAGCTAACATGATTATTAAAATTGTTAATTAAATAGTATTTATCACACTGTGAGGAAAACTTTAACCTGACTATAGTACTAAATTCAGACCTTATGAGCTTCTGGGGAGTCAAGTGGTTAGTTTACCCTTGTTAAATTCCTCCTCCTTTGATGAAGATATATTTATATTAAATGCAGAATGCATCTTACCAATGATCTTGCAAACATTGAGCAATGCTGATTTTTCCATTTAAAGATGTCTGCTCAGTGAGAATTCCATCTGCATTCATGTGACTCTGCCAGATGTGTCAGTAGGCTGTTCAAGGATAGACATTTTTAAAAAGAGTCAGCTTTGAAAAAAACATGAATCAACATTTAGCTTCAAACAGAATTAGAGTGGAGTTAAACTGATATCAAAGAAGTTAGGAAGTTTATCTTGTCACAATATGAAATACAGTCATATAGTACGTTTCAGCAAGCAAGTTTGCAGGTAGCATTTTGAAAATCTGTGCACTTGTTAAACTGTGTATGTATTTGCTGGTGTTTGTGTTATAATTATTAATTTCTTCTATTAGACATAAATTTATTTAAAATATAACTTTAACCTTGATGTTTTTAAGAGTGTTAACTTGCGTTTATAGTGTTGTATACTTCTCATAAATGTTGTTTTCATCTGTAAAAGCCAGATCTTGGTTCTTTCTAGCTCTTTTCTTTATTAATAAATGTGCTCCTGCCTAAAAATTAAATTTGACATGAATAGATTTTTTTTATCCAAGAGTAAATATTATTTACAATACTAGGATATAATTTGGTATACATAAGATGTTGTACTGAATTTAAATAAATATTTTGGAGATAAAAATACAAGTCCTGTGTCCCATTCTCATTCTTTATATCTTTAAGCACTGATTTGTGACCTAGATAAAATTCAAGGTAATAAGGTACAACTTGGCGAGATCAGCCTCAATCAAATGTCATATATTGTAAGGCTGCTTTAAAATTGTACCAAGCCTACAAACTATACAAGATTTCTTATCATATAAACTCGGAAAGTCACCCAGAGATACCAAATCAGGAGAGTACTTTACTGCTTTTAGTCATGTTTTAAATGTTTGCTCTATTAATGAGAAATATCTGGTTCTGTAGCAGGAAAAAAAATCTTAAGAGTTTCTCAACAAAACAGCTGTTGGCACACATTTTGAAAGTTTGAAGAAGAGGACATGGACTGGTTCAGTGAGAATGTGCAGCTCATAATTTTACAGAAATAACAGTGCACAAATCATTACACTGTCATGTTTAATACATGAGAAACACCATGCGGAGAATATGCTTTGTTACATTATAATGGAATACTTCTATATGTGGGAGTTCAAATAAGTGTATTTCCTAATGGTCAGAATATAACATTGTCTGGAACATTCTCCATTTGAGGCCTTATGCACCAAGAATTTTCAGCTCCCATTGAGATAAAAGAATTTCAAATTTGCCTAATTTCTTTCAAGCTCTTCCCTTGAGTTCAACACATTGAGCTGACCTTCAGTGTACTAAATGATGATTTCTTTGTTTGTTTCATTCTTTTAAGGAAGTTGTTTCTTCATGCCTTTCCTGAACAAATCTGTGGGGAACAGTTTTATTTTCTTTTAAGGAACGCCAGTGACTAGTATTTTTATATTTACTTGGTATTATCAAAATATGTTGTGCTAAAATGTATAAAACAAAATGAGTTGCAAAGATGTAAAGCCTAATGCCATCTGGGTTTTTGTAGCACCCCATGGAACTTACAAAATAATTATTTGGTCCCATGTGGCTGCAATATTTTATATAATATTGTTGCAGATGAGGTTTTTTCTAAGCACATCTAGAAGCAGAATTTTTCTTTTAGGAATTTCATCCTGTCATCTTTTTATTGGATAAAATTTTGTATTTTGAATTAAATTAATTTTTAAAAAGCCTTTAGAATGGTGTGAGGATAAAGCAGAGCTCTCCTTTTTTTTTTTTTTAAGATGCAAATTTCATCAGGAAACAGGTCAAATCTAGAGGTCATCAGGTCCACAAAACAATTTTAAATTCTCTTTTATGAGATTTTTCTGAGTAGCAGAGCTGCTTTATATAATTTCGTACCTCTTATGGAATGAACAAATAAGCAATACTCTTTCCATATTGCTTCATTTTGTGCAATTTTCCATCTTCATTATGTTTTAGTTTAACTGTTCTTCTGTCATTTTGCACATTTAACTGTATTATATAGTAATATTGATGAGGTGTTAGGTACTAAGACTGTGGTGTTTACTTATTGAAAAAACAATGTCTCTAATACTACCCACTGTATCAAGTTTACTTTGAAGAAGTGTTTTCAAGGTAATTTCACAAGCTTTTATTTCTATTCTGGACACTGCATACCATGATTCAGTGTGTGTATATTTTCCGAGCTGATATTAGTTGATTGTAGTCATAGTAATGTTAAACTGAAATAAGATATGCATGTAGTATGGTTATGAAAATACCTGTCTAGTAAATAGTGCACTTATTGAGTCCTAAATGTGTGTATGGTTTTCAGTGTTATGGTTGTATAAGATAGCTTGAGCGTGTCCCATTTTCACCCCATAAATTAAAGCTGGCCAGGGTCAACTGTAAGTTATGTTTATTTTTTTCTCATTGAAAGTATTTGCTTTTTAAATTTATTTAACCTTTTTCTTTTTCTTTTTTTTTTTTTCTCTTGGAGCTGCCACTCCTTTATATATTTCTCCCTTCCTTTGAAAGATGCACACCCTCTGTCACGTAACTGGAAACATTCCTGCAATGCATGCAATTTCATGTACACGTATTACCACAGTTCACATTCTTTTGAAAGTAACCACATCTCAAATTAAGCAAAGTTTTGATAACTCGGACAGTAATGGAGTGTATGCGTGCCACCACAGATATGTATGCCACCACAGGCCATGGAATTTGTTATTTATCAGTAAACTGAAAAGAGGAAGAAAAGACATATCACAGGTTGGCAAAAATATCTGGGACTGGCACTGCACAAAAAGACTTTTTCTCTTAACCTTACAGGAAAAAAACATAATTGTGTCCTATTTAGCTTGACGTCTGTTTTCTCTTAGCTTATAAGGAAACTGAGATGCTGTTAAAAAGAAAAAAAAAGAGAGAAAAAGAAAAAAAGAAAACAAAAACCAGAACTGATTTTAGTAAAAAAAAACTATGTATGTCCATTTTATTGCCTCACATAGTGGTATTGAAGTATATCACCTGTGTCTTGCTTATGAAGATTCTTCAGTGTCATTTTTAATAGAAAAGTATCTTTTTACTTGCTTAAGGGTCTGGACTTTGTTAAAGATTAAAGCCAGTGATGAAAACACTGAGCATAACGAATTTTCATTGTACTTAGTTGAAGTCTACTAAAATCCAATGTTTGCATTAGTTTTATGATAAAAGTAAGACACCCAGCTTGGCCATATTTGTATTTTAAACACTTTGCTCTGATGAGACCAGAACTCTATTTCCAAAATGGGCCTTTCCAGCATGTTCGTGCTTCCTTCGCACAGCAGCTGTTGGAAGTGCTGATAGACTTTTCTTGTCATAGTTAATCTGAGAAAAAGATTCTGTAACTTCACCCCTTTTCTTCTCTCACATAATGAAGAAACACCGCTAGGCTCTCTACCACTAGTATTACTGCAAAATTTCTCTATTCACTTATTGTCATCATGCAGAGTAAAAAACTGTTTTGTGCATTCCACACAACAGTACTCTTAATGGAAATAGAGATTTTAGATGATGGATTGTGGAGCTGCTACACTATGATCTTTATCTTATATTCACACTAAGGACAGCAAGGAAAATTCTTATTGCAATCAGAGGTGTAATGGGGACTGAATCTAAAATTCATACAAGTGAAAGGTGGTAGTGAGAATTGAAAACTGTAATAGATGCATTTCAGTGGTACTGGAAATAACTGCAGATTACTGCTTGCAGCACTTTCAAATATATTGCAGTGCACCCAGGGTAATTTGCTAGGCAAGCATTTAGTGCTGCTAAACCTGCATGTGTCACACGACAGCATGGGAAAAGTGGGGGGCTGGAGAAAGCAGGAAAAAGAAGAAGCAAAAAGGAATGCCTATGAATTTTCTATTAAATTCCATACGCTTGCTATTTTTTACCCCAGCAAATTGGTGTTTATGGTATGTGCCAATTACTGGTCTTGCAGAATTCTGTTTCAGTGAATTTTCATGAAGTAGAAAAAAAATGATGCAATGCAGATGGAAATGAAAACATCTACAAAAGCAGCTGATGTTCATAAATAAATTAAGCAGTTTGGCATACAATGATTGTACTCAGGAAGAATACATATTAGCAATTCTTTGTTGTATTGATCCTTTAAACTAAGGCATGTGTGCCATAGTTAAACACTTTTGTGTATTTTAAAGCTGTCATTTGTAAGTTTGAGCAAAGTACAATAGTCCTTAAGGGAAACAGCCTAACAGGCAGACTTGCAGTCAGAGTTCAGTGTATTTTCTTCATCTTTAATTCAGGAGGAAGCCTTTCTAAGTAGGAAATGAGGGTTCTATTCGTACTTGCCACTGGAGAGCTGCAGTTCATAGAGTGAGCTTCATTGTCTGGACTTGCCATGCACAGTGGGTGTGTGACTCAAGCCCTTTTTCCCTGAGTATTGGGCAGATCACTGTCAGATCAGAGGTGGTCCAAGATGATACAGCACCTTGACAATCTGATTTGGCCTGTTGTGACCTATTGTACTTAATTTCACATCATCTGGTACCTAAAATAATTCCTGACCATGTTATTCTTCTCTCAGATTGTCTAGAAAGCCCAAGTTTGTTTCACACCTATTTCTGTGAGAATGAAATGTGTGTGAATGCACATGTCCATAAATTTAAGATTTATTGCTTTCTTGTCTGCTTTGAAGCAGTCTTTACTAAAAGCAACTGACTACATTTCCATTATCAAGGATTTAGCAAAAAAACCTATATGTATAAATAAAATAATAACTTTAGAGAATGTGGAAAATCTTGGCTCTCGTAGGATTCTATAGTTTTTCAGCGCAATGCTGAAAACAAATCTGAAGAAAACCCTCCACAAAATACATCATAAAGCCCCATGTGATATTTAATGCAGATTCATAGAATTATAGAAAAAAAAATTGGTTATAAAGGATCTTTGAAGATCCCCTAGTTCCTATCCAACCCCAGTCCCTGCCATGGACAGGGATGCCTGTCACTAGATCAGGTTGCTTCAACCCTTGTCTAACCTGACCTTTGCCACCATGGAAGGAGCATCCACAACTTCTCTGGGAAGCCTATTCTGGTATCTCATCATCCTCAATGTGAAAAATTTCTTCTTCACATCTAATCTAAATTTATCCTCTTTCAGTTTAAAAAATAGCTACCAATATCTACTGGGACTGTAATTGTGATTCCTTCTCTGTAAAACTGCTTTCAATCCATTCCACACTCAGCCTATACATCAGTTTGCCCCGACCAAGCTGCAGATCTTGCACTTGGCCTTGATGTACTTCTTGAAGGTCACACATGCCCAATCCTCAAGTCTGTCAAGGTCCCTAGGGATGGCATTCCTTCCCTCAAGTGTACCAACTGCACCTCTTAGCTTGGGATCATCCAGATGCTGCAGATGTTCACTCCCACTAACAGGGCAAATGTGGACCACTGGGCAACACCGCTTGGTGCTGATCTCCATTTGGAGATTCAGCCATTGACTGCAACTCTTTGGATGCCTCCATCCTTCCAATTCCTTACCTAGTCAATAGCCAATCCATCAAACCAAATATGTCCAGTTTAGCAGTGTTGTGTAGGATTGTGCCAAAGGCCTTACAGAAGACGTCTGTTACTCTTTACCCACCTCCATGGCCACTCCAGTGTAGAGGGCCAGAGATTAGCCAGCAGAATTTTTGTTTCATGAAGCCACGTGGATATCTCTAGTCACTTCCTTGTCATTCACATGCCTTGACATACCTTCCAGGAGGATCTCTTCCATCAGCTCACTGTCACAGAGGCTGAAAGGTAAGTGGTTCCCAGGATCCTCATTTTTACCCTTTTTAAAAATGGGTGTGATTTTTCCCTTTTTTCAGTCACAGAGGACTTCACCTGACCAATTCTTAGGTTCCTCAGAATCTTAAAGGAGTACAGCATCATTTGTAAGTGAGTAACAGAATATAATAAAACTGTTACTTTTGTAGTGGTTAAAATAAAACATGGCAAAAATCATAACAAAATGTATTTGTTGAGATTCACTACAAATATCTCACTCTAGTGGGTGGAATATGTTATCAGGTTTGGCATGTGATAATAATGTTACTTTGGAAAATGTAGTTATATGTTGGTGTTTGAGAGGAGAAAGGTGTCTTTCAGACCACAGTTTGTATGGAGCAAAAAAATTATATGTATCATAACATGAAATTACCTTGCTGCTGGTTTGCTGTCTTCAGCTAAAGGAAACTAATTGCTGATTAAACAACTTGGTCGTCTTGATTCTTGCTTACATTTCTGTGTAGAATTGTGTTTACATGCAAGTGCAGAGCACTACTATAAATAGAATGGTTCTATAATTTGAAAAATATTTGATATATCTTTTTCATTATTTCAGAAATTTTTCTAGGTTTTTCTTTTTACACCACATTGCATGTGCATGTGCCTTCTGATGAGCTTTGCAGCTGGTTTCTTCTTCTGTGCTATAATATTCAAGTTATTAATATAATGCAGCAAACTAGCTTTTAATTGACATCCCAAGTGATAACTAAAATTTACCTCCTCTATGGGGTCCCTGATTGTTAGGAACATGTAGGAATGGAAAAAAAATATTATTTTATTTAAAAACAAAAAAAATCTAAACCTTAGATTATTAAAACTTTTCTTTAAATAAAATTTTATAATTGTTAGGGTGGTTTAACCTCAGCTCAGCACCATACAGCTGATCTGTCACTCCCTTCCCAGTGGAAAGCGGGAGAGGATCAGAAGGGTAAAAGTGAGAATACTCGTGGGTTGAAATAACAGTTTAATAGGTAAAGCAAAACTTTACACACAAGCAAAACAAAATAAAGAATCTATTTACTGCTTTCCAGATATTTAGCCATTTCTAAGTTTCATGGTTGGAGATGCTGGCCAATTGCCAAGAACCCACAAAAGCTGCTCACTCACCCTCCCCTGCTACAGCTGGGTAGAGAAGAGAAGAAAATTAACAGAGGGTTCATGAGGAGATAAGGACAAGGAAAAAACACTCCAAAGGCAAAATAGGCTCAGCTTAAAGGTACTAAGTGAATTTATTACTAACAATATCAGAGGAGGATAATGAGAAGTGAAATAAACCATCTTCTCTTCCTCCAACCCCTCCCTCCTTCCCACCAACAGCATAGGGAGACAGAGGATGGGGGTTCTGGTCAGTTTGTCACCCGAGGTTTTCTTCTGCGGCTGAAGGAGAGGAGTCCTTCCCCTGTGAGACCGTGGGGTCTCCCCCACAGGAAACAGTTCCCTGAACTTCTCCATCATGGCTCCAAACCTCATGAGCAGCAGTTCTCTCAAAACTCCCTGCCATGTGCACACAGTTCTCCTCAAACTACTGTGGCTTGGGTCTTCCATGGGATGCATTCCTCCAAGGACAGGCTGCTCCAGCCTGGAAGCAAGGGCCCCTCCTCTCCACTGGGTCTCCCACTGGATCACAGTCCCCTCCAGGCATCCACCCACTCCAGCATGGGCACCTCCCCCATGGGCTGTGGGTGGATCTCTGCATCCCCCATGGATCCCCATGGGCTGCAGGGGCGCAGCTGCTTCACCAGTCTCACCATGGGCTACAGGGAAACCTCGACTCCAGCACCTGGAGCACCTCTCTCCCTCCTTCTCCACTGACCTTGGTGTCCCCATGTTGTTTCCCTCACATGTTCTCACCTCCTTTTCTTCTCTAGCTAGGAGAAGAACTGTGCATAGCCCACTTTGTTTTGATTTTCTTCTTAAACATGTTATCACAGAATCATTACCAACTTCTCTAATTGGCCCAGTTTTGGCCAGCAGTGTGTCCGTCTTCAGAGCCATCAGGGACTGGCTCTGCTGGACGTGGTGGAAGCTTCCAGCAGCTTCTCACAGAAGCCACCTCTTCTGTGGCCCCCCTGCTACTAAAAATCAGGCCGTGAAAAAGCAACCCACCAAGTAAGCAGGACTTTACCCTTTGTAATGGTTCCTTTGGAAGAGAAGTGCTTTATCCCAGATGTGTCTCCCTTTCTCCTTCTTCCCCTGGCTTTTACTGAAGAGCACAATGCATTATGGAATATCCCTTGGGTCAGAAGGAGTCATCTTTTCCAGCTGTGTCCCTTCCCAAGTCATTGTGCACCCCCAGCCTTCCTGCTGGGGGATGGAATGAGGTGCAGAAAAGACCCTGACGCTATGCAAGCTCAGCAATAACTAAAACATCTCTGAGCTAGTGAGCTGGTTTTGGCTGAGGCAGAGTAAATTTTCTGCACGGTAGCTGGTATGGGGCTCTGCTTTAAATTTACACTGGAAATGGTGTTGATAATTAAGGGATGTTTTCATTTTGCCTTTGACTCCAACGGACTAAAGGGATATTGCAGACCATATGGTATCATGCTCAGCACATAATACTGGGGGGAAAAGGAGGAAGTGAGGGATGTTCAGCATGATGGTGTCTGTCTTCCCAAGTCTCTGTTATGCCTGATGGAGTCCTTCTCTCCAGGGGATAGCTGAGCACCTGTTTGCCCATGGAAAGTGGTGAATTAATTCCTTGTTCTGCTTGAGTGCGTGGGTTTTGCTTTCTCTATTAAACCATTTTTATCTCAGCCTATGAGTTTTCTCACTATTACCCTTTTGATTTTCTCCCCTATCCCACCTGGGAGGGAATGAGCAAGTGACCAGCTTGCATAAACAAACATGATAGTTATCAACACTGTTTTGGTCACAAATCCAAAATATAGTATCCTACAAGCTGGCGTAAAGAGAATTTACTCTATTGCAACAAAAACCTGTACAATTGTGAAATTAATTTATGCAGCAGATAAAAGAGAATGGAAGCATCATGAACTGCCTGAACACAAAATGCAGATCTACTGCTAAGGGTTGTAATCCAGCTAAGAGTTTGAGCACAAGTAACTTTTTGGCATCTGTGCAGATCTGTTAAGTCAAAAGAGCAGAAAGTCAGGGTGGAGACTCAGTCTTGTTGCCATCAACAGCAAGGCTTCCAAGGCAACTCACTTAGTGCTCCTTAAGGGTTATTTCAGACAGACAAAATAATATATTACAAGCAGGGACTCCAATTCAGGGATCAGAGTACTACAAAAAAACTTCAGGAAAAGCGGAAGACTTCTAAAATTAGAATTTGTAGCTAGCTATTGGCAGAGTTACCAATCCCTTTCTGGTAAGCTCTCTAACACCTGCCATGATAAATTAGGACCTCCATCCACGATTGTTTTTGCCTTTGTGGTCTTGTAAAAAATACATTGGAAAGGACTCCCAAACAGTAATGAGATATGTTGTTTATGTAATAATTTTTACTTCCACTACATTTAGAATACTTTTTTTCAGGTATTCATTATTTATTTAGGCATGATGGGTGTTTATTTAGTTTTTTGGTTTTGATTTTTTTATGCCTTTGGAAAGGGCAATACCGAAGTATTTCTACTGTTTGAGTGTGTTAAGTATTTTACTGCACCTTCAGGCAAAGTTTTCCTAAGATTGTAAGTCCAGGCTATTCAAGTGTCTCATTGACTGCAAGGCACAGAGGTTGAAGAATTTCTGGCAGCAAGTCAACTTGCAGTAATAAAAGCCTTTTTTTTTCCAAGTCCATTAGTTCCCATTACACAGACACCACAAAGCCCCAAAGATAAAATCAGCTACAAAAAGTATTCACACTTCTCAGTTATTCTGGAAGTTAATTTTGCAAACAGTTTTCTGCCAATTGCTTTTTCGGAAATAATGCTGAATCTGGAGCAAGAGCATTATCCTTGACTTCCTTCCCCTCTACCTTCAATCCCCATTGAGCTCCTTCATACAGAGATTGCTCAAAGCAAATGATGAGCAATAAAGAGAGTATTGGAGTTAAATTGCTGCAAGAAATATTGCAGTAATATGGATTCAGTTTAAGCATGCCAGAAGAGTATCCCTTGCAAAGGAAGTCCTAAAAGGTGTAAAAGGGAGCATTTGCATGAAATTTTGAAGCAAAACTTTCTTTCTACTCTGGGGCATTCTTACCTACACATAGATTTGTATGATTTTCATTTTCTCCTTTCCAAATGGGAAGTATTTTTGCATTTAGGAGTAAAAAAAGGAGGGTAAAAACTCATTATTTTTTTGACATAGCCTACTCTATTTCTTCAGAAATCGTGAATGTCTCTTATCAGCAAAAATAAAAAAAGTACTTTTATAAATGAGAATCCTCAAAGCACATATGGGATCTACAAAGGCTGAGTCAGACTGTTGACAATAATAGCTGCTATTTAAAATAAACAAGACAATTTCCAACTCAAAGTTTCTTCAAACAGAAAACCTCTTTGTGGAATTAATTTCAACCATTGAGTATCAGTACTAAATTACCAATTTGTGCTGTCCCATTTTAAATACACTCCATATACATATGTATTCCATTTATGGTTTTTAATGCAAAAGATTGCTAATGTCAAATTCCTGGTATGCCTGGTATTTTATATTTAATTTGATAGTAAATAAAAAGTCAGTAGTGGGAATACTTTTTATGACTAAAAGCATTAAGCCATGTCTTTTTCTCCGAGGAGGCAAGAACTGCTGTTCTGAGTCAAGCAAAGGTAACAAATGGATATTGGTCCATTGTGCAATTTAGGAAAAGGACATAAAACCCAAGATGAGTGCAGAATTTTCTTTATCCTGGTAGAGTTTCCTCACTTCAAGTGGCCATGAACTTAGATGTGGAATTTTCAGAGCTGCAGATTTACTGCACTATTACACTTACTCTTCATTCATGTACCCATCTCCATGAGTTTGTAAAAGATTTGCGTATGTCTAATTATATTAACTTCTTCAAGTTTCAGTGAGAGGGCTTTCCACTACTTATGAGAATAGTGAAAGTAGTAATTTTGGCTGACTTTAGGCTCGTGGTCTGATAATTCTAACTCTATCTTCTTTTATTTGATATTTAGTAATAGTACACTTCAGTCAGAATTGATTAAACGTTCAAGAAAATGTGGTTTTGCTGGTTTTTTACACTTCTCAGTCAGGTGTAAAATGAGAGATAACTCATCTCTTTGGCAGATACAAACAAAGAACTAGGGTTAGTATTTAATCTGCAAATGATTTTATTTGGAATTTTTGGAAGGAAAAACAATGCACAGAAGGAGTAAGATTATATATTTTACAAAATTTCAATTATTTTATGCAAACAAATTTGGAAGCAGAGAGTAACTTCCAAATGTATTTCACCATTTCCTAAATTCAGAAGGAAGAGAGGCTAAGAGTACTGAGATATGTTCCATTTTATATGCAGTGATTAGAGTATGGTGTCTGTGAGTGAAAGGGTCTGCTTGGGAGAACCAGTATCTCCCATGTCACAGTCACTTCAATAATTAGTGTCCTTAATTTGGTGTCCATGGGTATTAGAACAGTGTATGAGGAAAGACAACAAAATGCCACTGCTATCTTTTCAACATGCCTGAAAGAACAGAAAGTTTCATACTGTAATATTGAAATTTGGTATTTCACCCTTTTTCTGTATAACAGATAATTTTCTATTTAGGAAGAATTTTGCAGGAAAGAACCACAGATTTCAAGTTTCCATTAATATGTCATTGTCAGTATTAAATACTGTGATAAGTTAAATTTAAACATGATAAAAAGAAGATGCTAGAGTATATCCTATGGCCTCTATGATATCAGCTGTCTTAAACGAATGATTATTAAGTCAAATGATAAAATATGAGTCAAGGAAAAAAAAACCCTAAAAAATAAAATTAAAGTTTAAGGAGAAAATGTGGTGCATCAGAAATTTTTAATTTCTTCATTTTCAAAGATTAAAAGTCTGAGAGGTAAAAAAAAGCCAACCCAGCCTTTCATATTTTTGTTTTCAGAAATTTAGATAATACTACTCTCTGCAGTTTTTGGGGGACAGAAAACACCACAAACTATTGATATTGATATTGATATTGATATTGATATTGATGATATTGATATTGATATTGATGTGTCTGGGAAACTAAGTTTAAACAGTCTTCAGCTGTAACAAGAAACATTTGGACAGTGCTCTTAGCCACAAGATGTGATTTCTGGAATTGTTCTCTCACTCATCTGGTGTGATGTTTTAGTTGTCCTTAGATCAGAAGTGAAATATTGAGTATAATATCCTTTAATGGGAGTCCTGGTATTTGATTCTACTGGATGGAAGTTTTGTCAGGAAATCAAAAGAATGGCTTTAGTGCATTAATGATTTCAGATTCTACCTTATTTACCTTATTTTACCTTATTCTGAAAAAAATCTAGAAGTGATTTTTAGTCATAGGTGCTATTTATAGATTTATCTGTGGAACTTAGAAGAAAAAAGTTTATTATTTATTCCTGAAAATATATTTCCTTGGTCTTTAGTAACAAATGCATTCAATAAAGGACTGGACATGTGGAGTTTCCTGAGTTTGAAGTATAATCACAGCAACTTAGTTAACGCAAGTTAAGATTTAAAGACTTAATGTACGCTTAGAAATCCCATAATTGGAGATTATATTCCTTTTCTGTCAGTGAATTTATCCTGTTCATTGATTATTTTGCTATTTCTGTTGTGCTCATGGAGGTTCGTCAAGATGAGTATTTACTTAATAGTAGTTTCCCAATGTATTTTATTTTCAGATTAAAGCTTTTTATTGTAAGAATTGAACACAGGATGCACCAACTCCAACCCTGTCATTATTAACTTAGTTAAATATATGCATTATAAATTCTGGAATGTTAAATTCCACAATACAAAATGGCAAATGATCTTAAGTTGCTGTATTCTCTCTTGCACATTTATCAGCTCTATTATGCAGCCATTGGCCTTTGCAACACTCCCATTACTTTCCATGGGACCATCAAATGGGCAAGGATTTTTCATATCATAGAATTAATGGGAATTTTAAAGTACTTGCAAAACCTTTCAGCCATCTTGAAGTTTCTAAGGAGTCTTTTCATTGCTGTTTGTATATCTGTAATATATATGAACCATACCCAGACTGTTGCACTGCAAGAGCTGACTAATTGTACTTCTGTAAGGTATCATTTTAAATGTTTAAGCTTTTAGATGTGCCTGAATGTAAACAAGATCAGAATCTGCCACTTCTTTCTCTCTATTTTTTTTTTAAGAGTAGTATGTG
Source organism: Geospiza fortis (assembly GCF_000277835.1). Taxonomy (NCBI): domain Eukaryota; kingdom Metazoa; phylum Chordata; class Aves; order Passeriformes; family Thraupidae; genus Geospiza; species Geospiza fortis. Next base: position 819,200 of record NW_005054525.1, read on the forward strand.
GTGCTTTTAAGGGGGGGTTTGACCTGTTTTCTAAGAAGATAGGAGTTGTTTTGTCTGTGGTTTATGTTGTAGAAAGTTCTCAGACTCTCAACAATGCTGTCACATAACCACATCCCTGCAGCTGGGCTGTCTGAATAGGTTACTGCCTCATCAGCTATGCCAGCAGAAATGTGTGTGTGATTTCTTCCTAATTCATTTTGGTCCAAATTTGATGGGCAAGTGCAGAGTTGTTATTTAAATTCTCTGAACTAAACCACCTTATTTAACTAAAATGGGTGAGGAAGAAATCCCATGCACACCTCAGCGAGCAGACCCCAGCCAGTGGTCATCTCCAGAAGGAGGATGTGGTTCCAAATGTCACAGGGAGAGCAAGGAGACAGGAATTTTCTCATCTGACATGGTTACCATCAGAAGAGGACGGATCTCTATCTTTGTGTCTTTAGTATACATATAATAACACAGAAGAAAAAATTATAAATAACTTAGTTTGTTGTATAAATCACAGTTATAATCAAAATTAGAATGTTTTCTAAGAAAATTTATTTTTAAAGGCTGCATTTAGCAGAAAGACAGTATTTTCAAAATATGAGCAACATGACATAGCCATAGAATGACTATACAGGATAAGACAGTATGTATAAAAGCCATCAAAGTCACCAAGAGTACTTTTCTGTCCATGTTTCAAAAAAATACAGAAGAGATATATTGTGTCACTTTACTGATAATGTTGGCCAATAATAAAGGATTCTGTGAGGATTTGATCTTTAGTGTAGGATGAGAATTTTAGATAAGGTAGTAGGTTCTTGTTATTTAGTTATTGATGGGTGTTGGGTAGCTGAGTTAAAGAAGTCACATTTAAAATAACCTTTTTCAGGTCATAAAAAAATTAAAAGTGAGGCTGGCCAATAAAGTCTAAGGACTGCTTTTTGCCCCATCTCTCTCCATAAGTTGTATGAATCTATAAGAACTTCAGCTTTACACTAGTACTGTCATCTTTTATCTATTTATGGCTAAAAGGTATTGAATTGAATTGAATTGAATTTAGTATCTCTGTGTAAGAATTTCAAATATGTTTTCAAGAAAACTAATCCTCTGGAAATTTATCACACTACAGGAATTAGGTGTGTCAGATACTTCCATAGTTTTACATTCAGAAATGCAAATAAAATCATTGGTGGTCATGATTGTTTTGTTTTGGGGTGTTTTGAAGGGTTTGGGATAGGAGTTTATAAAGAAAACCAGAAGGAATGAGACTGTCCATGAAATAATATTTTATTTTCTGGGTGATATTTATCAGCATGGTTGCAGTAATTGTAAGTATTTTCCTTTCCAGTTTTTTATTTCCTATGTTCACACTATAGCACATTTCCAGATGATGCTGGCTAGGGAGATGACTTTTGTTTACAGTCTAACATAAACATGTACAAATACAATCCAAGCACAGAGCTAACCTTGAGACTGTTTCTGCGTTCTTTCTATTTTGCCTCTAATTTGCATTTTAATATAACAGCTGATGCAGCCTGTCTTAATATTAAACTCAGAGCCTTTAGAAATAATACAGAGTAATATAGTCAAAAAGGTCTTATCTAGTCTTCAGGCAAAGACTGCCAGCAGGTGCAACAACCATAGTAACAGAAAGAATTTTTTCTGCCCTCTAACTATATTAATGTTCATGAAAATTTCACCCCAGTAAATTTTTTTCTGTGTTTTTAATGAGTTGTAGTTGTTTAAATTTGGTTTGTATCATATAGTGATTAGAGTCCTATAACATTTATTCAATTCAAATTAAATTTCCTGGCCTTATAAAGTAACTGAAGGCTTGAATATAATGATCAGTCATAAAATTTTGGTTTGTTGTAATTCTAAATATTCTAATCTATCACAATTATTTGAGTTCTTCTTTTATTTCATATTTCTCTTCAATGGATATGTACAGCTATGATTCCAAACTGCTAAGTTTACATAACAGTATTCTTCTAAAATGAAGTCAACTAATATTGTAAAGACTGAAAACCTTTAGATTTTTATCAGATTATGAATTGGAGCAGGACAGTTTTTTGTTGCTGTTTGGTTTTCTGTTAACTTGTTTTCTATTAACTTTTAGAGTGAAAATGAGTAGATATTCTTGTGAATATGATAGAAATATTGCTGATGTTTGTAAAAATTGACCCTTAGAAAAAGTGATTTATAATATGCATGAGCATTTCAGAAAATAGACAAAAATGACCTGAACCCAGGGACCTGGTGACACCCCGTACAAGAGATGGAACTTTACCCAAGGTAAGACATTGAAGTGTTGCCACTGTGGATGGTGACGTTGCTACAGAGGAGTTGTTATTAAACATTTCTTAAAGAGTCTCCCTAGAACACAAATCTATTTAAAAGGAAAGTCAGGAGGATTGCAGAGCAGCATACCTTCCTCAAACATTCAATCCTCTAGTTTGTTGATTTTATATGGCTGAGAAAAGCAAAAATTCTGGTTTTCTCACTGAACTTGTAAATATATTTACTATTTAACTTATCAAATTGTAGTATTTTTTTAAAGGATCTATCTCTCAAAAATGACTGTCTGTTTTCTGTGGACAGTTGTATGGGGACTGAGAATTTAGTGTTGAGAATTTGCCTTCCTCTGCTTTCTTGCATAGCTTTTATAAGTGTTTTTATTTAATTTAGGAACAATGAAGGTCTGGATTCTAAGCTTCTCCATCAACTGGTTAGATTCACATGCTTTGAACTAAGTTACAGACTTTAGCTACCGACTTCCTTGGGACATTTGGTGCAGAGAAGTCCCCAGCTCATCAGTCACACTCAATGTTTTTGCTAGAAGTACACAACGTACGGGAGGATGGAAAATATGGTTATATGATTCCACCCCCACCCAAGTTCTCCCTTTCACTCAAAACAGGAATCAGCCAATTAATGTATTTTTTTAATGTCAACAAGTAAATGCAGTACTTCTAGGATTTTGAACTGTTGCTGTTGCCAACTTAAGTAGCAGCTGATTTATATTTATGAGCTGTACTTCAAAGGAACACTGGCTAGGGGCAGTGGTAAGGTTGCTGCTGAGCCCCTGGCCTAGAGAAGTGTCCAAAGGTCCTGAAAAGCAGTGATTTTCATCCAGCTGCTCAGTGCCCCATGAACTATTCTTGGCAGTATTCCTGCTGGTTCATATGTCTATAATGCTTGCTTTCACTGCTTATTTCACCTTTATTGGATCATGGGTAACAAGGCTGTGCTTATTCTTGATCTTTTATTTTGAACCTTCATCTATTATACTAGTGTACTGGGACATGGATGTCACACTATTAGGATTTTTTTTCTGCTACTCATGACTTAGATACACTTTTAAATTCATAACTACAATAATGTTGTGAGTAATATTAAAAAAGCTTTTTAATTTCTATGGTTATAAATTTCATTCACTGTTAGAAAAAAAATACCAACCTAGAGGTAGTAAATGTGAAGTATTTAATAAAAACAAACTGAATTCAGAAATAAAAATATTGTTTAAAAACAGTTATGAACATAACCCTCAAAAAGCTGTTTTTTCAATTGTTGGTCAGCATGGTTCATATAACTGTCAAGAAAAAAATCAATGTACAGCAAAAAAGGAAAGATATTAAAAAAATATAAATTCTTCTCCGAGAGTTATAATTCCCCTAATACAAGTATTATCTTAATACAGAGATAGTACTTAAATATTTACCTGCAATAGATGTATTTAAACTATTCATTTTACAC
>NW_005054525.1:822960-877960 GCF_000277835.1 Geospiza fortis
CCACTCAAAATTCCCATTGTACTAGACCCATTAAATGAAGTGAGAGAGCACACACTTGTTCTTCTACAGGTCTAATACATGCTACAGAAAAATGTGAGTGAACACAGATAGAGTTCCAGTGGAGAGTAAGATTGAAGTCCTTGGGATCTTTTTTGGGGGGTTACCTTTTTTATTTATTTGTTTTGACAAACCTTTCTCTTTTTTCAAGTAAGGTTTATCATAAAATGTATAGCCCTAGCTATATTTACAGCTTACTGTGGCACCTTTGCTGTATTATGGAATCATCATTGCACTGGGAATCTTCACAAAACTTGATCTAATTTCTATACTGCATAACCAATTGATTACACATTTTCCTACTGATTCCCAAATTCAACTTGCACCAGAAAAATATGCACTGGAATGCAAGTTCCTTAAAGGGCAGCATAGATTCCTTTCTAAGAAATGTGGACATGAGAAAATTGCCCCTTCTTAACATAAAAGGAGTTTTATATAGGCCTTATGAGGGATTTGTGCAGTTTCCTTATGTTCAAACAGATAATGTGGTCACATTTCTCAAGTCAAAATCTAATTTAATTCAGAAAGAAACTGAAAGGAGAAGATCTTTCATAGCTTGGCATCTGGACCCTGTGATTACCTTCCAAAGACGAGGAGAAGCGGAATGAAGTCATGTGTAAATTGAACTCTGCTTCAAAAAAAAGTATAAGCCATATTTTTTGTCAAATAGAAATAAAACATTATTAAAAGGAATTTTTGGGCTTCTCTTGGTGTTTTGTGAGTCCTTTTTCATGGTAAGAGTCTCAAAAAAAAAATGGCAAGCAAAGTTATTTTTATTATATGTTTGACCAAGCAGAAAGTAATGGAATATGAAATGTGGAATATAGGTATTTGGTATGCTAACCTTTATAATGACTTGCAGTAATGAGTTGTACTGGTAAGCACATAGCTCTTTGTTATGACAGGTAAAATTTAGAAGATTCATAAATTTGGTTTTAGTAATCAGAATCCGAGAATAATAATATTCAAGTTCAATTGTTTGACTAGTTCTAATTCAGAAGGGGGCAAGAGGTAGAAACTGTAGAAAGCTGATATTGAAAGGATCGTTCAAATTTTCTGGGGCATGCCCACATAGCTTTTTTGAATATATGTGCTTATACACGTCCACATGGGGGATCCAGCCAGCACAACAGAATTGCACACGTTAATTGTGTTATCCATTATTGGGTGCATATGTATCCTAGTACTATTTGCTCATTCATCCTAGAGCCCTGAAGTGTAGCAAGTCCTTAGTTACCACTCATTTCTGGTTTTGTCTGCAGTGGCAGTTATTTCCTCTTTTCTGGCACTGCTGTCCTTGTTCCTTTTTTTTCTCTCTGTTGCCTCATCCTAAAAAACAAACGTTCACATCAAATTAATTTGATGTGACTGCTGATTTTTTAAAGCCAGATTTTCAGGTTTCAAAATTTTTTGAACAACAAATCGTTTTTGTTTTATTCAGTTGTGAGATATATTGTCCTATACACACTTTGGTGACTATTTGCAAAATAGACTTACTGCTTAAATGGAGTCCTTATAGGGGCAAATTTTTGTGATGGGCAGACCATCTTATTGAAGGAAACAGGTAAATAACAGGATCTTTTGCAGCAGGGCCTAATTTTTTACTGACCTTCCATGTTCCACTTCACTGAGATATTTTTTGAGAAGATAGCTGATAGCAGAGTCTGAATTCTCCATCATGGTTTACACAGGAGTTGCAAATACCCTATTCTATATTTTTATATTTCAAATGTAGTGACTGAGCATTAAAATCACATAATAAAAAATATTCTTTTCAAAATAATGCCCTTTGTGATTAAAGTTGTTGGTAGCTATACTTTTATTTCAAGTGCACGCTTGACTAGAAAATGAACAGTCTCTTCACAACTCTTCTGTGATGCATTTGATTTACAGATGCTAAAGAAAAGTTCCTAAAAAAAGGTTTATAAACTTTACCTTGACACATTTGAAGTCAAAGTGATTAACTGGAAACTCATATTTCAACTTATAAATGCTTCCTTTCCTCTCATCTTTTAGATCTATAATTTTTGCATGCATTTGCTTGACTTGTTCTGATCAACACACAGAAAGGCATAAAATGCAAAAAATGAAAAGAAACTTTGCCGTTCTACCTCTTTCCTTAACATGTCTTCATTTAACCCATTTCTTTGATAAGAAGGAAGGTCCTTTTCTCTGCTTCCTTCATCCCAACATGTAAAGTATGTAGAGGTGGCTACCAACTATTTCTTGTGCAAGCAAGATAGACAGGAGGAGAGACTGTGAGAGGGAAGATATAAAAGCACCTTAGTCAGAAGAATGTTTCATCCCAAAAGTGTGGAAAATTGCGGTTGCTCCTGACAGAGTAATTCAGATTTAGGGAATGAATAATGCGATCCTCAACTACAAATTGCATAACTCTGCAGGCATTAGTAGGAAGGCATCTATCTGTTGTTTCACTTGTTTCCCAGTACCGTGGTTTTTAACATAATTTTAACACTAATTTTGGAAGAGGAGGTGAGGCTTCCCTTGATCCATCAGTTAGCAAATACTTGATTATATTTGAGTACCACTTTGATTCTCTAAATGTACACAATGAGTTGGTCTGCTGTACGCAGCAACTCTTGGTATTACAGCAAAAGTAATTTTGGCAAGGCCATTGCTGACATGATGGAATGACTGAATTTAAATACAGCAGCTAATCCTGCTATCTATAACCACATCAGTAAGGTGCAGCTCATTTTTAGATTGCTAGTCCTGAAAAACTCTTTGGGATGTTCTTTGAAAACATGAATATGATCCTGTCAGAACACATTTATTGCATATTTAATGAATATAGAGTGGTTATTTATGACAGTAGGTGAAAAGTTCAAATGGTTTTCCAATATTTACCATGAAGACAATTCATAATAGTCTTTGGAATCCCTGTGGAAATGCATATGTATCTTCCTTTCTGTAACACAGTGGTGTCTTTGTCTACAATGTTCAACAGCAGTGTTCACAGCGAGGAGTGTTATCCCATCTACCTACTGCATGCTTCCCTTGTAGATTCCAGTAACATTCATCATTATGCACCAATTTTATATGTTGCCTTAATGGTCAAGGCTGCTCAAACTTGGGTGCTCTCTTTCTTGCTACTTCCACCCAGGAAAATGAGAAGTCCCTACATTCCTTCTTAATATTACTGCCCTCTAACAGAATACATTGCTCTAAGAATGATTAGAAATACCCTTTACTCTCCCCACTGCAACCAATTGACCTCCAAACAGCAACAAGAGAGATCTGGAAAATAACCTCTCTCAAATTTAAACTCTTATTGTAAGTCTGAGTTCTTCCTGGAGCTAAGAGTCACAGTAAAAGGTCAGTGCATTGATACAGGGTATATTACTGAACTGTACCTCACGTTAGCCCAAAACCTGTAGTGCTTGAGGTAAAAGGAGTGATAAAACGGCTGTGGAAACTTTCCTATCAGTGTACTCGTTATGTGGGAAGGATGCATTTGTGATGATACAGGGAATCAAAGTAGTTATTCACAGATTCATTTTTGGTCTAACAATCAATTAATGACCCTAGGTCACAGAACTCTATTTTTTAATACCTCCTTATCTCTAAGCAGCTTAGGATAGTGATGGCCTCTTGGTCTTTTTCTTTCCTTCATTTTTTCCTTTTTTTTTAAAGATGTCAAATGTCAAGGAAATTTATATTTGGAATTTGAAAAAATCTCTGCATCTTACACAAGAACTGGCATGCTTTGATTAATTTTGATATGCTTTCATTGACAAGAGTATAAAAATTATTGCTTATAGTAATATGTCTAAAATGCTTTCAGCAGCCTCGTAACTTGGCAAGTAATTTACCACTCCTGTATTATTTAGATCAGGAGTCCAGAAGAAGGTGTCAGCAGAAAAACACTTTGTTTAACATAAAATGTGAATTTTTGTTTTGGTTAAGCATTGGACATATATGCCCTTGTAAAATGCTATCATAACATCTGCTTATATTTCCATCCTATGGCACTTATGCTTGTTGAATTCTGAAGATGTACAGGAATGAGAAATAAATGAAAAGTTTGGTTTGGCTAACAAGGAATTCAGTATGACCCCAAATTTAAAGTCCTTCTGCTTAATTGTCCAAAATGAGTAAAATCCATTCTTCATTATGTCAATTTAACTTTTAGTTTTTAGCTGACATTAATTCTTGAAAAATCTTACCTATAAACTACCAGTGTTCCAGTTTAGTAAATTAAGCTACAGTTACGCATTCATCTGGAATTTTAAGGGTCAGTTTTAATTGAGGGGATTTTTTAATTATTTCTGAGATTTTCTTTGTGGGTTTTATCACAGCTATACATTTTTTTCCTAAAGTGGAGTTGAGACAACATCCTCTAGATGCCTTGTGAGAGATGACCAAATAAGGGCTCTTTCTTCCTTACAGGTTTAATTATGGAGGGCATTGTGAAAATATTTCTCTTCTCAGAATGGATAAAATTCATTAGTTAGGGCTTGAATTGAAATTTTTTCTCTTAACATAAATATCATTAAAGTTCCAAATAATACCCTTAAACACTAGTAGTACAATTAAAAGTAATTCGCGAAAGAAGGTACAATCTCTACTTTTAGTATAAATAGTTTTTATGTTTTATGGAGTTATATCTATTGACCTTGTTCATAGTACCACCAGCTGTTAAATTAAAGTTCAAATCAGAACATATATGACCAAATGAGAATTTTTATTAGATTTTGAAGTTCTTTTTTTTTCAGACTTATATTTGACACAACAGTAGGTTGTCTCTTTCAAATATGACCTATTATGTATCAATTGCAGTGGCTGAATCAGATCTTAATTTTACTTTGTCTGATAGAATCAGCTAATTATTTCTGTGTAGTTTCATTTTATCTGATAACAGCTTAGCTGACTAGAATTTTAAAAGCTTTGTCTTAAGAAGTAAACAACAGTAGGACAATGCCACTGTTGTGGCATTTCGTGTGTTGTCACCTCACAAGGATCAACATTATTTCACTCTGCTGCATGGACTTCTGGGTTAAGATACTTCTGCTATACTGACTAGCCCTAAAGTTCAATTACAGGTTGTTATCCAGGATAAATATAAAATCACTAAATATTTCTACTCATCATTTACAGTTCCCTATCAAAAGTGAAAGCAATACTTTTATCCATTTTCATCTGAATTTAGACATTCCAAAACATCACTGTCATCATTTTCAGATACTGCATACCAACTCCATCTGAAGCAAAGATTGGTCAGAAGCATGGTCGGACTAGGGCACTGTTCTGAGGCTTGCTACATTTAAATTGTCAGGCAGCTGCAAAGTCAGTTGCCCCTACTTTATGAAAATGTTTATATTTCCCTTCTTCTGAAACTTAAAACAATACTACTGGGGATTACATAAAATGTTATTTTATTTACCACTTTAGATTGGCCATATCTATTACATACATATCTCCAGGAATTCTTTGAGCTTCAAATTTTTTTCTTTCAAAACATAGCTTATTTACATTGATAACTTTGAGTAGCTGCAGTCTCTAACTCATGGATTCTTTTTGCTGACATTTAAATTTGGTGACTAAAACACTTGAGTTGTGATATGGCTGGAGTGCTGGGAAAAGTGTGCAAGATAGATAGGCTAAAGACTTTTGAAAATGAGAACCAGACTATGAATTGGAGATGATATTTCATGGACCACTTGAATACTAAGCAAGGGACAGATGTCTCTTATCCTACCTTGTTTAGCTTTGAAGACACACAGCCAGCCAAATGATTTTCCACTCAATTAACACTGCCTCTTAATTGACAGTATTTTTACTGTGCACTGGGTGGAGGATGGATGGTTATATACATTTGGTCTGATGTGCCACAGTTGTTTCAGCGGCCTTGATGATAATGTCAGCTTGCACAGTGACAGTTGTTGATAGCTGATACAGCCTTATAAATATAAAGCTATGTATGATTATAGTTCTAAATTTTAAGCAATAGAATTTACATGTATAGACTGAGAGGAATAGTGCATCGATTATTTTTTTTATTAACTTCCTTATAATAATTCTTTTTTTTCTCTGTTCCCTTGAGTAATGTCTGCTCAATGCTACATCTATTGAGGCTCTTCACCCTGCAGGCAACTGTCACATAGAAGACAGACACATAACAGCTACATGCTAAATGATTGGATATATTCTTTTCAGGAAAAAAGTCTCTTCCAAAGCAAATTCTGTCATGAAAAATGTGATATGTTTTTATCTTTCCCCATGAGTTTTTTAATTCAGGGACAAGTTTTTAGGAGAACTGATCCTAGTGTTTTTAATCTGGAAATTCTTTTATTTAATGAATTACTAAATACAAATTACGTGTTAATGTGCATATTGTGCCCTCTGTACCTAATGTACCTATTGTACCTTCTGTTTAGGGCTGGTTATTTAGAGCCCTAGACAACATTTCATGCTTAAAAAAAAAGCAAATGTACAATTGCTATAACAGTACTAAAGTCCTTAGAGGAAATGTATTATAAAAACAGGCCTATCTAAAAACTTATTCATAGCACTAAAAAGTATTCATCAGTAAAATATGTTAAAAGTTCATACTTACCAATACAGTCCATCTAAATTTCACACTTCATTGCCTAATAAAATATAGGATGCCAGCTATCTAGCATTTCTGACATGTGGATGAAATATAGAATATATTTCTTGGAATGTTATTATAACAAAACCTACAGATGCTTTGCTAATTTCTAAATAAGATGTATTTATTATATCTGTATATATTACAAGTATATTTATTTTTGAACAAAGCAGTTAATCTACTGCTGAGAAGCTCTGAATGTCAAGTATTAAAATTGCAACTTAATTTGAGCCTTCGAAACAACAAAAAACAGTGGGAGACTTACAACAGGAAAATATTTTGATATTAAAAAAAAATCTGGTGGCATTTAATTTTATTCCTGTAGCTCACAAACCCTTGGCCAGACTAGTTATGTTGGAAACAATGCTCTTTTACTTTTGTGTATGTCACTAATTGTTTACTAATTTAGGGTCCTAAGTAGAGATCAGTAGAACATACAAATAGCCGGAAGAGTTTTGGACATCCTTAGTAAAGGTCTCAGTATTTTAGGACATCTGAACTACAGAAAATTTATTAAGATGAAGAAGAACAGAAAAACAGAGCTGCTGCAAATTCTTTGCCTTTCAAAGACTGAAAATTATACCGTGAATGAATTATCTTGTATGAAATTAATATTTATTTCAAAATGCATGATGAGGTCTCTTTTGTCTCCCTCATCATTTATAAACACTAAAGAAAATGTTTCATCATATTACTATGGGACAGCCTGTCTCTTTCAGTCTACTTTGAGCTTTGAGTCATATTTAAATAACAAATTTGAACTTGCTTGACATGTAATTCTACCTTAAATAGGCTATAATATTTTAAACACATTTTCCAAAAGTCTCTGTTACATATCATTGGAGCTCAAATATCATGCCTGAAAAGAGTTTTGGAAACTTTGACATTGTCATCTGACCAACCAAACCATGTTTGAAATTGTTATCACTACTGCATTTGTAAGTGAGCTCAAAGCTCAGCGCAGACAACTTGACAGGCAGTATCTTGGAAGTATTGTGTCTTAGTAACCTTAAACATGGCTTTTCCTTTTGAACACTTTAGTAGTTGAGATAAAGTAGAAGCGATTTGGCAGCCCTACAGCCTTTGATCCAGTTGGTGAGAAAAATAGTACTGAAATGCCCCCAGTCCTGAATTTTATAAACCATGGGAGGATGACAGTTATCTGTCCTTTCCCCCTTTTTCCCATCCACAGTTAGTGCAAGGGTTCCATTTGAAATGCAAACTTCATGAGGCTAAGAAAAACACTAATTCTAAAGTGCTATAGAGGCCACCATAGATAAAAGAATAACATATTTCATCTTACTTCCTATGCTTGCTGCAACTCGCTCATTCCCCTTGTAAAGATGCTGTATACAATTTAGCAAATTTTGTGAAATTATTGTGAAAATATTTCAGTATTTCCTTTCACATTTCAGTAATCATTAATACTATGAAATTAATCCTAATTCCTAAACACTGCTACCCAGGGAAGCGGTGGATTATTCAGGATTTGTCTTCTCAGGGGCCTTGATAATCTAATGTAACACCTTACCTTCAAGAGTTTAGAAAAAATATTCTCCAGAGTGCCCTTCAGCCTAGTATTTTCCATCCTATGATCTTCTCCATTCCTTTTTTCTGTTCCCCATCACACCCAGTCTTGTTTCTCCCTCATTCTTCCCCCAGCCTCAATGTGTCCTGAGCAGCTGTAGTTTTTGCTTCCTCCTAAAACCTATGATCAGTTACAATCCTCGCTTTCATGGCTATCCTTCCCTCAGCAAGCAATATGACTGTCAGATATCCATTCACAAGAAGAGTAAATACCACCCCTGTGTCATCTCTAAGAGGACATGGGAGGTAGGCTGAGCAAGTCCTTGATCTTGCCTCTGGTGCCTCTACGAATGTCTTTCTCTTTTTATGCATGTCCCTTGGCTGGTAAAAGGTAATTGACAGGATGGATCAGAGAACCCAATCAGGCGCCCTGTGGGAATTCAGGTTCAATCCAACTTCACAGATTCTGTTCAATGCAGTACAAGATTATGGCAAACTCATCTTGGACAAGGAGTATGCTAGGCCCACCTGTTATTTGGGCAGCTCTAATCCATTGTCACTGAGCTGACAATGTCACTATCAGTATTGTGAACACTGTCAGAAGTAATAGGCTTGACTCTAAGAGAAAAATCTCAGTGTCTTCCTTCCCATAATGCTGGCTAGGCTCTAGAAATATGTTGAATTGCATTGAAAAATCATATAGACAAGGCTACATCATGAAGAAATTACATCCAATTAATTATTTTAGTAATCTCTACTGTCCCCTGCACAGTCATTTCTGCAGACTGCATGCCACTCAGACGGTGGAACTCCATGCTGCAGAAAAACAGATTCTTGCAAACACTTATTTTTGTTTTCTTGCCACTATGTCCCACCCAAGGGCAAAGAGTTCTGTTGCTATGAAGAACCACAAGAGGGAAGAGAATCATTGTGAGTAGAGATCTAAGCTGCCCAAGATCTTAGTATGACAGTATTTATTTGGATTTTTTTGTGGATCAAAAGCAGCAAAATCTAACTGAACGTCACTGGACTTGAGTACATTGGAACTAGTATAGAAGTGTTCTCATTGCATCACTCCTAACAAAATCCTAAAGGTCCCAAGCCTATTCTCAAGAAAGCAATTAGGACTTAGCTCGATTAAGAAACAAACTAGATAACCTACTATGAGCAGTTTAAAACTCTTTCTTGACAAAGAACTAACCTTTTTCTAGAAATATTAGTAAGATTTCCGTGGCTCAGGTGCATCTGTGTTGGTATGCATGAGCTGGCAGTAGTTGTTGACATGAGAATAGACCTGTGTTCTGTTTACAGGACTTGCAAGGACTGCTCTTCAGGATGGCTCTTAGGTGTGAATAGATGGTTGTTGCACAACCATAGCCTTTCTCTCCCTTAAGCCCAAGTATGCAAATAAAAACTCCGTGACTGTCACCGAAGGCGAAAGGCCAGACACTTGCCAGAAATGGAGGTGAGAAATCAAGCCAAGGAATCTCAGTCAGAGTGGAGAAAACTGACCTCCAGCCCAGTGCTTTTTTCTCCCAGGCAACAGAGAGAATCCCCTATTAATATTCCCAGGGAGGCATAGCTGAAATGTTAGGAGAGCATTATATAGTTGTGCTTGTCTTTATAACATATTCTTGATTTTCAGATATACTGGTTTTAATTGCAGTGTAAATTACAACATTTTAACATATATTAGTGTATCTCAACAACATTATCAAATTATATTTTGTTTAATATAAGGAAGTAACTGTAATATTAAATTATCACTTCTATAGCAACCTATGGTGTAGGCCTTCAAACTCTTATTTTTCCTCTCCAATATCCCAGCTACTAGTCTGAAATATCTGATTTTCAATAGCAGTGAAGAAACTCTCCATCATGTGTTAAATATTTGCCTCAATTTTACCATTGAACTGCAAAAAAAAAGTTAAAAAAATAAAGGTTAGTTATTAATATCAATATGTGTTCTTATGATTATGGCAGCAAAATCATGCTGTTTTTTTTAGACATGCTGAGTCTTCATCTGTAAAAATTAGGCTAAAAAAGAAGGACCACTTCAATTTATGGCTAGACTGGACAGGTACAGTATCTGAGTTTTTAATGTTTTTTGAGCATAATAGATACCATGTATGGAGTTGATTCAATGAAAACTATCATGAATAATGATCTTATAAGTTTAGTCTGCCATAAGTTGATTAAAAAAAACTTTAGAAAGGTATTTGAACTAAGAGTGCCTGAGATCACAGCACTAAGCTGCTTTCCAATGAATATTGTGTTAAATTCAATGCTTCCATGCTCTGTGAGATTGACTGAAATTTCCTGAGAGACTGCTTCTCCCTACGTGGTCATAAGCATTTGCACAGCTGCTAAAGGTTTTTGGCAGCTGCCCACAGCTGTGGAATCACATCTGGACTAGATCTAAGTGGTCATAAATTTCAGTACCTTCAGAACAAATCAGTGAAACCTACTTCTCTCACCTAGTGATACCAAAGCCAAAAAATATGCCAATAAATTCCTGCTATCAGGAGGGATGGAAAGAGAAAAACAGAGACCTTTTTGTCTTCTCTTTAGCAGATATGTAAGATGCTTTAATAATCTGATAAAGTGACAGAATATAAATTTAGAATATAAACTTTAATAGCTAAAGCCTAATCTGAAATATAAGACAAAACCAAAGGAGTTAATTCAATTTCAGGAATTCAGAAAATAAAACCTCGCTTAATTTAACTCTTAAGGGCAAATTCTGAAATTAGATTCTTCTTTTACAGACTATTTTTGTTCACAATAATGTTTTCTCAAGGAGAATCCTGTCTCTTAAAAAAACTACTAGATGATCATCACCTTTTTAATTGCATGCTGGAATAAACTCAGAAAATAATAGTATGGTTTGCTGTGCAGCTGGCTCTTGAATAACTCAAAATTTGGGAGATAATTAAAACTTAAACTTCTAAAGTGAAATTGAATCCCATATCATTGAAATATATAATTTTATATATTTCATGAGACTTTTTTTGATTAAGTTGACATTATACTATTGTTTGAAATGGGCCTCATAAGGGGAAACTGAGATGCTGAGAATAAGAGGAAATGTATAATTTATAAACTCTACTTAATAAAGCATATGTTAAGTACAGCTCTGTGTGGAAAAGTCTTTTAAGGTTATTTATAGTTTGATTTATTACATTAGAGTTCTTCTTAATAATAGAGTTATCTTACCATTGTAATTGAGCCTATCTGTCAAGTTTACAGTGGACATTTTACATATCTGAAGGAAGATGGCAAGGCAGAGCTACGAATCAGCAGCAAGTACCAAAGTTAGGATGGCAATCAATACTATTGAAACACAGCATTTTCTTAACTTAAATTTTCCAAATCATTTGAGTCTGGATATATGCTTAATGTTTGCCTAAATCAGAATTGCCAGTTAGATAGGAATGACCAGCAACCTCAATTGCTCAGAGTTTTTAAATAAGAATTTCAGAATCAAGCTAAAAATTGAGTCAGCCAAGAGAAGGTAAGAGAAAGAACTCATGGACGGCTGCATAGAGAGAAGAGATATTTGAAGAACAATCTCTGTGCATAAATGATCTCTGTGTATTTCAGAGTGAAGCAAAGAAGGCAGTCATATGACCTCCTGATCGGTAGTAGAAGCCTTTTCAGCCAGGCCCTGAGATGATCTTTCTTGGCTCCCAACAAGCCCAGGTTCCTACAGATGCCATGCCACAGCTTCCTTTTCTTTGCCAAGGATTTGGATCCCTCTACAGTAGTGCCATCTCCACTCTATCTCAGCTTCTGCAGGAACCGTTTTAGAATTAGGAAGCTGAGATGCAAAGAACTCAAAAATCATGGGTTCATATATTTAGCCAAGAAATTCTTCAAAAGTTAAGTGTAAAGTTTCTGTCAGGTCAAACTTCATGTTGGCATGTAAGTTTTATACTCAGTCATGATGAAATATTTGCCCATTAAATAATAAAATAAGTAATTTTTCTTATAGTAAAACAAGAAAAAAATATTGCAGTCAAAAAAAATGAGGAGGAATGTAGTAGAGAGAAAAGAGATAAATGAACTTGGTGTGGAAGATAAACGGGGCATATTTGTTTCTCGCTTCACTGTTTGTTCAGGAGCGATATAATCAGCTAAAATAGTATTGTAACAAAAAGAATGAGAAGAAAGGGATGTGACAAGATGTGAAAAGTTGCCCAAAACTTTGCTCAGATTTTAGAGAGTGGAGGAGAAGAACTGAATTTTTCCAGGAAATCTAATGCAAGTTTCCCTCTACTTGTTCTTTTGCTTTGAAGTAAAGATAGGTAATGTCATTTCACGACGTGGAACGATGTAAAAGCAACAGGAAAGTTGAAGACTGAAGATTATTTTTGATTGATTCATTGATTGCATAGGAAAAGAGAGGGTTTGCTGGTGGGTTTTGAGGGGGTGGGGTTTGAATCTTTGGATGTGGGTAATATTTTCATGGTTTACTTTCAAAATTAACAATTATCCAGAAGGAATAATGGCAGGGAGTCCTGGGTGTAGTCTTCATTGTTTTGTCTATTGCAAAGAAAAAATCCAATTAGATAAAATTTTATTAATCAGAATCATTTTTCTTCTGCATTGCTTTCAGCTAGTCATTAATATTATAGCAAAAGGATCTCAAACCAGAACTCTCCTTCTCATATTGTTTCAGTAAGTTCAATAAGTTCTCGATCATCACCTGCATGATGACAGAGACAACCATAAAGCAAGGATTTTTTGGTTATGTGTAGTAAAGTGACTCTTCAGCCCTTTAGTAGAGCACAGCAGGATCTGCAATTAACAGAAGCAACTAGGGGGTTTTGGCTACACACACAGTTTTTGTAGCAAAAGTGTGATAAAACTGTGGAAATCTGAAGAGTGTCTTCAAAAGGGGAATTCAGAAACAAGAATCACAACTGAAGTTGTGAATCCTTTGTCCTCCTGCACTACTATTCTCATCTCAAAATTTGCCACTACTAGATTGATGTATACATAATAATTCCATTATGTTACTGTCTATATCTTATCTCCCACCTCACAAAAGTCAGAAAACAAGCTTGAGGCTAGTACATATAATTAAAGCTCTCAGGCACTATTGCCAGTATTAATACTGTTATTTGAACATAACATTCAGAAAATTTTCATTTTGTGGTGCATTCAATAACCATTCCCAGCATGTCTGAATAAATTCAATAGGTAAAAATATTCAGTAGGTATCAAAAGTGAATATATGAGCCATATACAGTATATATTAGTTTCTGAAGTCACTAAAAAATCAATACACATATTTGTTATTTCCCAATAACAAAATCCTGCTGTATTAGTCCCCATGCTCCTAATCAACAATATTTTCTATGCTGTGAAACTGTATTCTGGCTATTTAACCACTCCTTCAGTTTCTAGTAGCGAAATAATTTCGTGGAAATTCTGGAAAGTTCTTGTGAAAAAACACCTGTGTATGTGAGATGTTATCTGATTAAACAGTAGTAAAAGTAATTAAAAATTTGTAAGAAAACAAATTTCTGTTATTATTGTCAGTCTAGATTACATTTTTACTCCAGGTTATGGGATCACTCATTCTTTTGCTCTGTAAATTATTGACTTCATTTAACAGCGCTACTACTACTTAATACTGAATGCATGATTTAAATGAAATATTTGGGGAGTGAGTTAAGACTTGTCAGGTCTTATTTAAATCTTACTGAAATTGAAAATCTCTAGAAAATACTTATATGGAAAAGATTTTGGAAGAGTCAAATTTTTCATCTTTATTTTGAGGCTGGCACAAATTAACTTTATTAAAAAGGGTTTTTTGGATTTTCTTTAAACTGCTTTCTAATCCTTATAACATTTTTAAATTGTTGGCAGAGAGCTTAAATTGCTTGTTACGATAAATATCTGCATAGTTGTAGAATGAAAAAAAGGAGTTTTTAAACTTAATTCTGTAGAAATGCATTGTATTTTCAATCTGCATCTATTTAGATGAGTTTTTTGAAAAAGAGCACAAGGATCACTTACTGTGGTTCACGTATATGTTATGGCTCCAGTTTTTCATAGTTCCATTCCATTCAACTGAATGGTTGATTCCTGACTGAAAATTTACACATGGTGGGTAGATTTAGCTGAAGATATTCATCCTCTGGCAGTGAAGTAGTTACCTGTATTTGTATTTACTGTAGGTGTAATTAAGCTTCAAAATTAACACTTTAAAGTTAACACCTCATTAAAATCAGTGGACAAAACTTACACTTCTCCTCTGATTTTCCGTTATTTAGGGCTACTGATTGAATGAATGATGCACATTGAGGACTTTATTTTAAATCACAAAGAAATAGAAACAGGAAATAACCTTGAAGTCAATAAGCAAATTCTTGAGATCCATCCTTGGTCAGTCTTCATTCATATTCATAGCAATGTGACTTATTTACAGTAAGATGCATTTATTCAATAAATATTAAAGGCTTTAGGTTTGATGTCTTACTTTATTTGTTTAGTGTTTTTTATTTCTTTTCTTTGTTTTGTTTTCTTTTTGTATGTTCCTGAAGTGAAGGAGAACACAGCTTTAAAATGCTGTGGGGAAGAAAAGATCTTGAAATGAAGTCCTTTGTGACTGTGGCAAGACTTAGATCCTAAGTAACAGACTATCCTTTTGGAATTTTTTTTGATTTGTAGTGCTTGATTAGAAGTTCTTGGATAAAGATGAATGATAATAATCATTTTTCAATAAAATTAATATGCTGCCTCATGAGGTTATTGCTACCATTTCCAAATGAACATATATTTCTGTCATGTAACTCAATAAGTACTTGTGTTGTTACATAGCAGTGGAGCACCAGAATTTTGATAGACTATTTGTTTGGTTTTTTCCCCACAAATCCCTTAAGAAAGGTCTAATTCCTGAGATTAAAATGTGTTTATAATTCTGAGATCTAGAATTATAGTGACCATGCTGTTCCAAAGGTTGTGTGCTAAAATGTTGGAAGAGATCTGAAAGAAAACATGAATTTCCAGAAATCTTATGCATCATAATACTATGAAATAAAACTGGAGTTAAAGCCGAGAGGTTAAAAAACCCCAAGAATTATAACTTAATATACCTTATGAATTCCATTATAGAATAGTTGATCAG
The DNA here is from genome assembly GCF_000277835.1 of Geospiza fortis. NCBI lineage: Eukaryota > Metazoa > Chordata > Aves > Passeriformes > Thraupidae > Geospiza > Geospiza fortis. Next base: position 838,296 of record NW_005054525.1, read on the forward strand.
CATTGTGCTTGTGCCTGTTTATAGGGTGAAAATTGAGGAACTTGGAGATACTGGAATGACAAGAAACACATAAAGGAACCACAGAAAAGGGGAAATTCCAAGAGCTTAATAATACTACTGGAAAAATGCCAGAGATGTATTTAAAAACCTCCTATCTACAGGCTGGAGAAATTATTCCAAGGAGCCTTAGGTAGCAATGTATGTATTGGATCATATTTAACTATGTGATTTCCTTGTGGGTAAATGTTTTCATGAGCTCTATTCTAATGTTTTACAAGTAAAGTAAATGTATGAGGGCAGTATAATTTATTTTCTAATGAGGGATCAAGTAGTTTATTTCTATTGTACATGTTATTACAGTGACTGTAACATGCTGTGAGAGAGCAGAACGATGAGCAGTCACATCTTGCTAACACATCTTAGATGATAAACAGATGGAGACTATAGAGATATTCCAGGTTAGGACATGCAGAAAAAATTATTTCACAAATGTAATTAGAATAAACTATATTTTAAAAGCTTTGGGGTTTTGTTTTGTTTTGTTTTGTTTTAGAGTTTTTTTATAGTCTCCTCCTCTGCCCCCTTAATAGCAATGACTTTGGCAGCTTGAGTCTTCAAGATCAGCTACAATTATGATGGGTGAATGAAGCCTTAAAGGTTAGAAGTTTATTTTGGAGAAGTACCAAGAAGTTTGGATACTAATCTCATATTTATCCAATCTAATCCTTGGAGGTCTCGCTCCTTCCTCTTCCACATCTTTCCTCCTTCTCCCCCCAAGACTATGTCTTTTTTCAGGCTTCATACTTGCACTGACACTGTCCTTTCACACTCATCTTGGAAATTTCACATCTGGTATTGCTTTATGCTTCCTGTTATTTTAAAATCACATACAATGGGATCTCCTTGAGTCAGGGATTTCTCACGAATGCTTAGCTTCTTGCCCTAGTGAAGTCTCAAGTCTGGTGAGATTTGAAATGATGAAAAGTGAGACAGAATTGTCAGGGCCATTAACTGATTTTGATAAAAAAATTCTGTTCAATTTAGGGTCAAAAAAAGGGTTGATGAGACCTCCAGTCTGATCCCCTGTGAAAAGTAAGCAACAGATTTTTAGCTCCTGATTGCTGCTGCATTGAATCCAGTAATTTGCGTTCAACTGAAGCATATTTTACAGCAAACCATCCTATCTTCACCTAAATACAGAATGAGGTACTTCCCTCATCACTCAATGATAGCTACTCTTTTTTTTTAATTTGACTTTGTCCTTCTTCAGCCTCTAAAATATTCATTCTTAGCCTTTCTTTACCAGATTACAGGTTCTTTAGAAGCCTAGTCTTTGTCTTTCTCCCTGGACTTTTTTTTTTTGGTGATCTATCCAAAGTTATTTAAGTCTCTCATGCTTAAGCTTTTTTCTCCAGACATTGAATAATTTTTATCTGAATCCTTCTAAATTTTCCAGTACTCTTTTGAAAATGTATACTGGAACAACAAAAATAAAATTGCCTCTCTAATCCTACTCAATATTCTCCCTTTCCATACCAACAGATCAGACTGTCTCTTTTCATTATTGCATTGAACTGGAGGCTCATATTGAATTACTTGTCTATGGTAAATGCTTGTCAATGGTTTCTGAGGACACTTTATAATGCTCTAGAAATGGAACTCGAACATGCTAAAGTCTTATGATGGAAATTTTTCTTTTTTCCCTAACAACAGTAAACTCATAATCCTGAATGCAAATAAGACGAAAACACTCAAATAAAAGGGTCAGAAGTGAATCAATTCTTAGAACAAGGTCATGAGAGTCAAAAGAGTTGTGAGGACAAAAGGGAAAAGCAAGATTTTCTTCTCACATGGAAAATGTATATGCCCATCTTTACCAGGACATACACTATGCACAAAACTGGAATGACTACCTTAAACTCTTCTAATTGTAGCTCCTTATTCCTGCAAAATCATATCTATAACTTTGGCTGTACATGATTTGAATTGGTCCAGTCATCAAGTGTTACAGATCACTTCCCATGACTGCCTGTCTTCATTATTTACCGGTGTGCCAATCTCTGTGTCATCCCATAAGTTTCATCAGCTCTGATTTTATCTTTGCTTTTCAGAGAATTGATAAATATTGAAGGGTGTCAAGCCTAATATGAACTCCTACTGCAACTCAGAAGCAGTCTCAGTCGACTAGGATTCCTCACTGCCCGCTACTTACTAAAATGTCAGCCTATTCTAAACCTACTTATTTTGATTTAGCTTGGTGAAATTGTACTGTGTTAAGTTGCATTGCTAGGAAGTAAGCAGGAAGAGATGTGTTCAGATAATTTCTAGATACATTTAGTGTTCAGGAAGGCAAGAGGCTGTTTGTGAGGCTGAAAACGTGGAAAACATCATGGGCTGGATTTTCTTATGGACCTGTTTTGGTCTGAGACAGCGCTCATAGCCTAGTCCCAAACAGTCTCACAACCTCAAATTTAGTACACACCTTCAGCCTGTGCAGAGTAGAAGACACCACTATTCCAGCTCTCACAGCTGACCCAGGACAGAACAGATGTTCTGCATTTCAGTAGTAAGCATAACATTTTGGAAAACCAAATGTTCTCATAGCATCTCATCTAAACAAGTCATACTAAACACAATTTATTTTTTTCTTCCGCTGAACTACCTAAAAAATTGTCCAATAAAAGGGAGAAACTCAAAATTCTTGGACTGGATACTTTTTTAATTACCTGCCCATGGATTCCAGATAAATATTATATATATAATATACATACATACATACATACATATACATACATACATCTATCTATATCTATATCTATATCTATATCTATATCTATATCTATATCTATATCTATATCTATATCTATATCTATATCAGGTATATACATTATGTATAAGCATATTCTTGAAAATTCCTGAGACACAAAAAAATTATAAAAATAAGGGCATGCCAATAACCAAATAATCTCTTTCAAAATATCTGATTTTTTTAATGCTGTTGAGAATTTATAGATTTGCTATTATGTTAACTTTTATTTTAAAGGATCACTGTATTGATCCAAAATAATCATATTAAATGTTCATATAAGCCCTATCAAAATGGCATTGCCTATTAGAAAAAAAACTGATGGTCTACACAACCAGGTTTTGAGGAAAATGTAGACTAACTATTTCAGCTGGGGATTTGGTAGCCACAAAGTGCTTTGGACTTTGGCCAGAATATTGTAGTTAATAGCCCTTCTTTTGTGAAAAGTGCTATGGGATTTTTAATGACAAGCCAGTCAGGAGGAGCTGAATTTTACATCTCTTCCAAAAACAGCTTCATGAAACTGGTAAAAGGTTTTACTTACTCTTACTGAAGGAGTTTGTAGAAATGTGGCTCACTGACATCTCTAAATCATGTTTTTGAAAAATAAAAAATGGTCTTTCTGTTTTCCTCTTTTCTCTTAATTATTAAATAAAAATGTAGATATTTATTTAGGATGTTGAATTAAAATCTATATTAGCAATAACATTGCTTAATACTAAACCTATATACTTGTCTGAGAAAATAAGCACACAGATGTTCAACATTTTTAAAAATACTTTTTCTAATGTGTACAACTATTTTATTTGCAAGCCATTTAGATAAGCAGAATAGAAGTTAAATTCATATGCTTCACATTCATAAGTGAAATGAAAATTAAATTCACGTGAGCTTATGAGCCCATGTGATGGATTAATAGATTTGGTTTGGATATGAAGTTGCTGTAGATAACAAGTTATCCTTGTGACTATAGAACTGCTCTCCTGCACTAGGGAGCAGAGCTCTTCCTTTATCCCTGAAATACTCCAAGCAATATCAGTTTTCTCAGTTGCTGTAAAAGGGATCCATAGTTAGTCCTTTATATTTCATTCCCATTTCCTCATCTTTGTAGATCATCCATAGACTTCCTTCAGGCTACGAATATGGTAGGAAGTAAAGTGTTATTCCCACTCCCCTCTTTTTAGTTTCTCTGTTTTGCAGAATCCTTTGGTTTAGGGAAAAGTTTTGGTCTTATGCATGTTCCCTGCCACTTGAAGCCACTACCTTCTGTTCTTTTCTGTGTAGTTTCTCTTCCTCCCTCTTTTGGTTTGTTCCACTTCCCTAGGTGAGGAGCAAAAGTGGAAAAAGCAGAGGTTTCCACTCAGTTGTAAGACAGGATGCACTCTGTGCACTAAGCAGAGAGATTTTCAACCACAACTACACAAGGCCATCTTTAGAGCTTCAGGTGCCCCAAGCAAGACTAGGTAATCGTGCCCTGGGATGAGGTCAAAGTTGGTTTAACAGAGGGTTTCAGAACCAAAAATGAAAGCTTTTGTGTCTCAGTTCAGAGGAAAGACAACCATTAGAAGTACATCTCAGTGTCACATTGTTAGGCAGAGATGTTATTAACACCATTGATGTACATGTGTAGTAAGCCAGAGGCACAAAAATGCTTCTATCTGGTTAAAATGTACACACTTGGGCAATGCCAGTGGACATTTTACACTTAAAGGGACAGAAGAGACTTTCTGTGGTAGACAAATGAGCTCAAAGAATACTTGCCCCTATCAGTGCCCCTTCCACTTTGGTATCCCATGTGGACACTTGTTTAGAGTTCCCCTAAGGCTGACCCTGCAGCTAGAGTGTGTACAGAACAAGATTGCCTACTGTATGAGAAGGAGGAGCAGAGGGTTCAGGCCCCTAATCAGCAATGACATTTCTGTTTCCTGACACTGCAGAACAAGGAACAAGGGGTCATTCCATGTAGGAAACTCAAATGCAAACCTGCCAATTAAGGGAAACTTATAGTTAGAAGGAATGTCAGAAGCAAAGAGACAGAAACACACAAGAAGAACAAAGGCATTTTAAAAGATAAGTGAAGAAAATAATCAAGAACCGATGCTCTAGGGAATTAGAAAAAAAAAGCCAACCAAAACATACAAGCAAAAAACAAACTTCCACCAAACCCGAAGCATCTTTGCATGCCCTGACAAAATAGTTTTGAAATATATCAAATATCCAAAAAGAAAGTATGAAAATGAAGCTGCTGGATATTAGATTGAACAAACCAGACATCAGAGATTATAGATGCTATAACATGTAAAATTCTGTAATAAAGGGTGGATAACACAGTACATAAGTTAGCCATATAAGACTAGTTAAACAATATAAACAGTTTACCTGACCCTTAAAATTAATTCAAATTGTGAAAAATTTCAGAAAAAAATATATACATATTCAAGTGTACAGCTAAAGAATGTAAAAATGAGAGGAAGGGGATAAAGCTTCCTTTTCTTTAATAATTTTTTTAATATGATAATCTCCTACCCTGTACTTCTCCCTTCCTGGACTATTTCAATATAGTGGTACAAGTTCTTTCCTATTATAAATAGAATCAAAATTAAAAGAAACACTTGGTCAAATAATTTATCGTAAATATTCTTTATGCTTGATAATGGAATAAAGGTTGTGTAAAATACAACTTGAAGTAAAAAGTAGTAAGAACTCACCTGTTGTGGAAATAACTGCAAAACGGATTTTGTGCCTCAATATTCACATTTCTATTTAAATTTTGATAGAGTAATTTTCCATTTTTTTTGCTTTAAAAATATTTTTGCACTTGTTTCTCTTAAAAAATAATGTAAATACTTATTTAAAATGGAAAATCATTAGATTTACAGTGGTCTATTGCTAAAAAGCATTTCCATATACATGAAATACATACTTGAAAAATTCAGTGGAATTGACTGAGAATAGAGAATGTGAATTTTTAAGAATTTGGAATTCAGTTTTGATAGGTTTCAATGTTTCCGTTTCGCAGTCCTGTTCTGTGACTTGCATCACTACAAGATTTTAACATCACCTTGGTTTACACATCATCCACTAGAGTCAGAATACAGTCCCACAAGAACAGCAGTAATGTATTACATGAATTTTCTTTTTCCCAGTGGGAAGCCTCCATAAGTGAGGCTTGATACCAATGCCAGCAGAAGATCCAACACTCTAGACTAGAGATCTATGCCAGTATTATAATAAAACTTTCAAAGTCTAAACAGAAGAGAAATAGTCTTTAATCAAGATTAGACAGAGTTGTTAGCAATTTCTCCAATTTAATTCTTGTGGTTCTGTATAATGCCAGTTTTCTCCTGTGGAATTTTCTGGACTGTATACAAAGATGCTGAAGGAATGAAAACTTGCAGTTGATCACTTGAGGCTCTTTCCTTTCTAGGAGAAGACAAGGGAGATGACAGCACATATTTTAACAGGACATGGTCAGCTGTTTAAACCCAAATGGAGTGAATAAGTTTTGGGCTCTTTGTCTGAGCCCAATCAAGCTTATAATTCAAGTATTTTACTTAGATTTACTTCTGTATTAGGAAGAAGTATTCAGGCAGATCAGCTGGAAAAACTTCTAGCTGTGTCCTCCTGACTTTCTGAGAAATTGTTACCCCTTCTTTCTACTGAGTATGCATTGACAATGGCAGTACAAAAGCTAAAGATTTGAGTCAATTACATTTTCTTAAGATTCCTATGCAGTGCTAGGGAGATAATGAAGTTTTTACTATTTGTATTGGACTGATTGTATGTCCTGCTTTTTGTGTAAACTTTCTTTCTGATTAATGATGGAGTATATGAAACTTAATACATTAAGATAAAAAATTACAGAAAATTCTTTGTTTTACTTTTAAAGTGAAGAATTTAATAAAAAATTAAAACATATCTCCCTTTACGGGATAAAAAATGGTATACATTAATATTACAGAAATAAGCTGGATTTTTTTTTAAAGAAAAAATTAAGTCATGTTCTCAACATGGCAATTCTTGAAGCATCTCTGCATTGTTAATGTGATATAACTATAGATGAGTATAACTCTAGATGAGTGGAAAAATAGACAGAATATTTTTTATTTAAGTCTGGTACCATTTAGGCTGGTTTTAATTTCTTAGACAAGTTAACAAGGAAAATACTAATGAGAGAGGAAATAATATCATTGAAAGACAATAAATCTTAAAACATTCTATTTCTTTGGTTGTTCATTAAGTGAAATAACTTGCACCTCTAGGGCCCTTTTCAAATAAATGTGTGTCTCAAAGAGCTATTGCACACCAGCACTGGAGAGAACGCTTGGAAAAGGAGTGTGGTAGACCTTGTAAACCAGCAGCAAACTTGTCCCAGGCAAAACATTTGCGAGTCAGAGAATTGTATACAATTTGTTGCCAATAAAAGCAAACTTTTGATCACCGACTTGGGTACTGGGGAAAGCAGGAGTACAAACAATGTGTCAAACTCATACATTCTCCCCTTCTCCAGAGTTAATTGCCCTCATATTCTCCAAGGGTTGCATACAGTTGATGAAAGCTCCTGTGGTGAGCAGTGAGGCGAGGAAGGGAGGCTGAGGCAGGGCAGGCCCTCGGGGGTGTGTGCATGCACCCCTCGTCCCACCCCTGCTCACCTCTGCTGAGGGGACTGTGGGCTCTTTCAAAGCTCTGGCACATACCAAGGAACTCACTTCTGCGCCAGAGCTGTCGGGAATCCTTCCTGGCTAGCACAGAGCAGTCCCCAGGCTCCTCCCAGGTGCATCACCCCACAGCCTGCAGCTGCCAGCCCTTGCACCTGTGCAGCTGCTGTGGGTGAGCACAACAAAAGGTGTCAGCGCTCATTCTGGATGCAGCAGTAACCACTGCTCCCAGCAACTCTGCTGATTTTTCACAATATGTTACACAGAATCAGTCTCAACCTTGTGCTTTAACAAGAACATTCCAAACAAAAATCCTCACTACTTTCACAGGAGGTTTTAGACAAAATACGTAATGACTTCTGCACCCTCTGCTCTCATGAGAAGCTCAGCTGACATCGACAGTGCTCTGTTAGGATTATATCATGCTTCATAATGAAACTGGAGAGTATTTTGTCTTTTCTCCAAAACCTTCTTTGGTTTAGAGAAGTCTGGGTTTCATCTTATATTTACAAGCATCCAAAAGAAAAAGAAGCTAAGTATCATTTGTGTCAAGCAATTTTATTTACACATACATTTATTATTGATACATATATTTATAGAACTGAGAGTAGACTAGTAAACATATAATAAGTTTTCACAAAAAGGACATACTTGTCTACAACTTTATACTTGTGGTTAAAAATCTATTGTATATTCTGAATTTTAATCCATTTATATGTATGTGAAATGCTTTTACTATATTTCAGACTAAGTGTAATCATATAATAGTCTGGAAGCCATTTATATATTTTTTGTATATCAAATTTTTTGTAATCAACACGTCACATAAAGGTGGACTATATTCAAGCAGCTGAATGCTTCCTGGTATATTTATTATGGATGTTGTTTCATTGTTTGGCTACTTGCCAGACCTATAACTTATCCCAGAGAGAGAGAACACATTGAGATTTTCTATGCTGCATGTCTCTCGAGCTTGTGAACATGTTCTAGGAGAACATGGCTATATCTTTACTGCAGCAAGCTGGTACTGTGGGTCACTTCCAGAGACAGAAGGATGGGCTGGAGCCTTCTTTCAACCTTTTACAAGCACTCTAAGGGTTATTGCTGCTTTGCACTGTCTTGCCCAAACAGATTGAGATGCTGCAAAAAGGAGAGAATCAAAGATGTCAGGTCTTGTAAAGAAGAAAAGTTGTTGTACATCCACTGTTTTTTCTACCCTTCTTTCTGTTCTTGAGATGGACACATCACTTCCACCCACCTGCAGAACTACAAACTCCCCATATATCTCTGAGGTATGAACCTGGAAATTTAAATGAATGAACAGCAAAAAGGTCAAGCTTCTCAGGTTTTCAGTTGAAAGGAAAAGATTGTAATCCCTGATCAAGGCTTTTTTACTGCTCAGCTTTTGGAAAAAGCAAACTGAATGATGCTTAAGAATCAAAAAAAGAAATGAGTCCTGAAATTTCCCCCCTAAAGAAAAAAAAGTAAGGATACCATGATAAAGAATTTAAAAAATCATTTGTCTTGCAAATAACAAAAATGTAATGGATTTTTTTCTGATACAAATTTCTAATTCTGTTTTGACAGATTCTGAATTTAGTAAGTAAATATTTTTGGTTTAGTGGTAGGATCAAGACATTAAATATATGTTAATTAGTTATTATTTAATTTTAAGTCTCTGATAAAAAGGTGAAGAAAAATAAAACAAAAAATTAAGACATTATTTAAAACTCAGTGAAACCACAGAAACTACTCCAGATTTACATTGCTTTAGTAACAGAAGTAGATTTTTCTCCTCTTCATTATACAAATTATTTTAAATTATTTGGAGTTCATCAGTTAAACTGTAACGAAGAAATCAAATTACAACTTTTCATCACATCACTCACAGAAAAGAATTTTTCATAAATGGCTGCTTCCATAAAGGTGAAGACATATGCCTAAAATCAGTAAATGAAAACTTGTATTTTGACATTTGTTAAAAGTTTTAACTACTATTTTAATTCAATAGCTCAATAATAAAAAGTTCCTGGGCTCTCCTCCTTGCTTCCAGAATGGCCTAGATGTTTTGCATTCCATTTTCAATCTAGTCTGTTTTCTTGCAGCCACTCTTTTTATTATATCTGCTTTGATATAACTGCTTCTGGAAATTATCCAGCCTGTTCAAATTCATTTTATATCTTATAGAAGCAATGAGATTGATCTACTTTGTCTTAGAAGGACGTATAACTGATTTTTTTCTTCTATGTCCAGTATGTAAATACATACGGATTCACTGAGGCAGTACTTTTGGTTACCTCTTGAAAAACTCATTTTTATTCAGTCATCCATGAAGTGTAGTGACTAGCTTGAATGACAAGCTTGCTTTTGTAAACTCTCTCCAAGTTATGTTTAGCAAATGAATGAAAACCAACCAAAAGATGATATTTCAAATGTTTTTTCATTTTTTAACAGAACTGAAAGAAAAAAAAAAAGACAAAGCCAAAGCACAGTTGAGGGAGTCCTCAGTTCAAACAAAATAAAGCATCAGAAAAATCCTCTCTGATGCTCAGTGAATTTTTGCATAAAATCTTCTATTTCTTCTCCCATAAACAACACTTATGTTTTCTTTCCTGGAGATTTTAGTTTTAGTACTTTTAAGAAATGTGAGACATGTTTAAGCTCTTTCTTTTTGTTATTATTTAAACTCTTATTTTTCATATCCCATTACACTTTATGAGATTGGAAACCTGCATTTTAGTCTAGGAGCTATGAAACTGGCTCAGCATACTGCATGCAACGCAAATAACTGGAAATCAAGTGGTGAGAGCAGGAGACACATTAATTATTCATAGAACTAAATGTATTGAAGAGCCCACATTACAGCTTACAAAGGAGTATCTGTGAGTCCAGTGAGGGGAGGAGTAACTGCCTTCAAATCCAGTTAAAGTGCACCTGACACACAAGAGGATGGTTCTCAAAGTGACTGTGAGAATTTTCAATAAAAGCTAGGGTTTTTAAAGAAGTTTCTGGTTCCCAAATCCCAGTGAAAGTCAGTGAGATATGGGAATTTAATTCCCTTCTTCAAATCATAGCTGAAATGAGTGGAAAGATCTGACCTACATTGTATTTTGAATTTCTGCCTATCTACCCTTGTTAAGAATTTTATAACATTGACCATTGTATCTACATGTGTTCTGACTGACACCCTGTCAAACTATGGGGAAATCCAAGTCTTTAGGGAAAAGTATTAGTATATTTACTGTGAATGGGCACAAAGAATGAGTCTTCCGAAGTAACACAAACCATTTTTATCAACTATTGGTGAAAGCCAGGATAAGCTTATGTTTGTGGATAGAAATTTTAATTTGAATTTTCTTTCTGTGTTTTGTAAATATTCATCTGTAGTTCTCTTTTTTTTTTCAATTTTTACTTCATTGAAAGATAAAAGACTGCTGTCATGAGGTCTTCAGTAATGTTTAGAAGCAAGAGATCTGTGGACCACAGCCTTCTCTAAATAAAACTAAATGTGAATAGGTTTCATTGAAACAGTGTTTCATAGATAAACACTAATGGTATTTCCATTTTTGTTGCTAAGAATTTTCTGGATGGGGGTTATTTGATAATTTCTGCACACTTTAGTACAAAGTATCTTGTTACAGAAAACAGTATTGGTTTGTCTAAAATTTCTACTTTCCTGAAAGTGTCTAAAAATGAAAACTATATTCTTAGCATCGGTATATGCCCCAAGGTGCATTATTAGCTATTGCTTGTGGGGATGTTGTTGCTGCTTCAATAAGCAAAGCCTTTTCAGTATGCATTAATACAAATGTATAAGAGAATTATAAAGTTAGTTGGTACTTCATATGGATTCACCAAACATTGCTAACCTTAGAGAGATTGTAAACATTCAGTGCTGCTGTATTTTGTGTGTCTTCCTTTTCTGAATTAACCAGAATACCTCATAATCAGGGAAAAATAATAGGAAAAATATCAGTATCTTCTTTCTTTTCATTTTCTTTTCCCCCTATTTTTGTCACAGGAGTGTTTAAAAGTCTAGAAATCACAGAAAACCTTGCAGTTGATTCATTTATGGTTTTTTTTCAGATGAAAGTGGAGACTTGATGCTGCAGGGAAAAAAAATTGTAGTTTAAATCAAATCAAAATTGAAGTGACTTATTAATTTATTAACCACATATCATTAACTAGGGATCAATGAATTATGTATTGAAAGTCAATACTAGTAAAATAATTAATAATCCCTCTCATTTAGATACTTAAAAAAAGTTAATAAATTGAAAGATCTGGATATTTTGAAACACCCTTCTATAACTAATCCCAAGAACTTCTAATTGTGGATGAACACATGCACACATGCACACACACACACAGAAACATGCACCCATTGCCATAGGTTTTGGAGGGTGCAGATCCCTTTCATCTCAACATTAGGGACCCCACCTGCCAAAGCCTGATTGTGCAAGACCCCCATCCTGTGCTTGAGCTTTATCCTGCCATTCCTCACTCCAGATATGACAGCCCCCAGGAAGATACCCCCATTCACTCAGGGTACAGGTCCCCGGGTTGTACCTACGGTGGCTGTGAGTGAGCTCCACATGGTTGCTGGAAGCGCCTGTGGCAGAGGGTGCAGGATCACTTCTGGCAGACATTTGCCTTCTGCTGTCACCTCCACTACCTCTCTCCATTGCCACAAATTTTTAAGCTTAGTTTGTACTTCCTTTCAGGTTGAGTCCTTTGCTCCCAACATCATTCAGGGCTACTAAGATGGCGAAAGGCCTTGAGGGGAAGCCATATGAGGAGCAACTGAGATCACTTGGTCTCAGCCTGGAGAAGAGGAAACTGAGGGAGACCTCAGCACAGTCTACAACTTCCCTGAGGGGGGAAGAGGAAGTACAGACACTGATCTCTTCTCTCTGGTGATCAGTGACAGCACCCAATGGCCTGAAGCTGTGTCAGGGGAGGTTTAGGTTGGATATTGGATATTGGTTTTAGGCTGGATAGTAAAAGGTTCTTCACCCAAAGGGTGCCTGGGCTGGAACAGGCTCCCCAGGAAATTGGTTACAGCACCAAGCCTGACAGAGTTCTAGAAATATTTGGATGATTCTCTCAGGCACATGATATGATTGCTGGGGTTGTCTTGTGCAGGGCCAGAATTTGGACTTTGATATTTCATTGTGTGTCTCTTGCATCTCAAGATATTTTATGACTCTGAAATCTCTGATTATTGTTTCATCTGGCTGATGTTCATGATTCTCTTTAATATGATCTGTCAGTTTTGGGCAGATACACCCTAGACAATTTTATATATTCAAGACATGTGGACACCATCTACACACTCATCTTTGTGTTAACAAATATTGATAACGAGACTGTTTGCGAAAGGTAGCCCATATAAGGCCCATATAAGCAAATCAGTGCATATAACCCATATTTTTAATGTCCACAATGGACAATAGTTTTCCTGGTTTGTACTTTAACTATTTCCTCAAATATCCCTGTTATTTTAATCTTGTATACAAGAATCTGGACATAGTAATAATCTTGAGCAACATTAGAACAATGTTAATACACTGACTTAAAGTTTTACATTTGACCCTAATAAACAATGCAGAGTATTTTTTTTTCTTTTATGAGATGCTTTAAACAGAAATTCTCCCTTTTCACAATTATGATATTATCATACGTGCCTCACTCTTTTTGTCATAGATCAGAACTCCTGTGCAAAGATGACTCTACCAGACCTCACACCAATTTCCATGCTGCTTTGATGAAGAGAGAAGTGGTAATTTGCTACACTGATGAATGGATAAAAGCAAAATAGCATTGTATTAAAGCAGTGGATGCAACATTCCATGTGTCCTCCATCACTCTCTACTTCTCAGTGTGCAGTACATGAGAAAAGGAGGTTGGAATATTCACAGTCTGTGAAGTCATGGAAGGCTAGACTTTGAAGTCTGGTTTAGCTATTTTTTACTCCTCACTTTTCTGTACAGTATATGATTTCTGTATATCTATATATATCTAAAATATTTTGACATATATCTAGGTTATTTGGTAACTCTTTCCAAAACCACTAAGTAATACTAATACTGATACTAATTAAACCTATCTTCCTTTTTAAATAAGATGACAATCACTTTTGACTTATACGCCTTCTTTATTTATGCCCAATACTTCTTCTCTTTGTCTATCTTTACTTATGCATCAAGTTTGTGGCAAAAACTTGTCCATGTCAGCTGTCCATTACTGAAACAACATGTGCTTAACTTCCTTTTTAATAATATTGGGGCTTCTGCTTTTCCGCCTTTTTTCTCCTTTTTTATTTTTTCCTAAAGAGTACATAAGGAATTATATCTATTGCTGTATTAATAATCAAGTATGGCTTTTTTTTCCTACTTTGAAAAAGATATTGAAAACAAAAGCAGATTCAAAGTGCTTTTAAAACATACAACTTACAAATTTAATATATCTAATCTGGAATGGTAACAGAAAAATTTAAAACTTACATTAGCTCAATAAAATTATTCAATTTTTTAAACCAGGGAAAAGGAGATTAAACATCAAAGAAGGGAAAATTTTACTGACTTAAAGCCAATGAGTACACTGTGAGCTTGGTAGAAAAAGAACCTACAATGCTATTCTATCATTGTCTTTATGAGAAAAAGGTCATGCAAATTCTGGTGCTGGAAAAATGAAGGAGATAAATTCTAAAATAAGGAAATTATGATAAATATATTCTTTTGCATTTGCATTAAACATTCCAGTTGATTGGTATTAGAATTAGGTTAAAATATTTATGGTACTTGTTCTGGATAAATCACATCAATATAATTTATTATTTAAGAAGAAGTGAGAATAATCTGCTTCAGTGCAGATAATATTGTTATTCATGCTGTCCTGATGAATACCATCTTTAAACAAGTGGAAAAATGTTAAGTCTTTGTACACTCTTGATTTAGAAAACTGTAACAATATTATGATTTTAAATACCTTTTAATTTAGAAGAGGACACTCAAATAAGAGAATGATTAAAATGTGTAAAAAGAATGAATATGCCCTAAAGATATCTCCAGAGCATAGTCTGTACTGGTCTACCTCTGTATTGGTACTGGTGTCATCAATCAGATTAAATATCAGTGGATTTTATGGTCCTTAAATTTTTTAGAATATCATGGTTTGTTCCTGGCAAATGCATTTTCAAAACACAATATAAATGATGATAGGACACTTGTTTTTACCTTCATGTAATATAGTTTCTATTCTATTAGTGGAACATAACTATTAGCATGATAGTTCAAATAAAGGAAAAACCTCCTAAGGATTTAGAGATAGAAATTGACTAAGATAAAGGTATGCAAAAGTTTTGAATGTAAGATTTCATATTCTTTTTGTGTTGGAAATAGTTTTTAATATGATAGTTATTATTTGTTTAGCATCAATCTGTACAAATATAGAAAGAGAATTCAGACCCTAACTTACAAACTGAAGTTTATCCAAATGAAGGTAGCATATTTCAGACATATAACACTGTCTGCTGCCAAGAAAAATTTCACATTTCCTGTTAAATATTACTTTACCTCTGGGTAATTATCAGAGAGAGTTTATAAAAGAAATTTACGCCGAACCCTGGTCTGCATACACAGGAGGCATGAATGCTGTTTGTAACATGTGAATTGTGAAAAGACAGATGAAAGAAATAATTAGATTTAATAAAGCTATTTGAGATAAATTCTTGTGCTAAGAAAAAGCACAAAAAAAGTTTGAACTTGAAAATTTGGAAAAGTTGATACAAAATCAGACAGTAATTCAGGAGATGAGTGGAACAGGCAGTAATTTTTTTTGTGGTAGAGACAGAAAAGAAAACCATCAAGACTGCAAAAAGTAACAAAATTTGGCATCAGTAGTGAGAAGCAGGCTTCAAATCCTGTGTGAGTAGCAGTTTGCAGTTACTGGCCTTAATGTGGTCAGGAAAGGGATCAAAAATTCTTAGGAAAAAATCTCAACTACATTGAGATTTCAATAATAGCAGATGAGAAATTGTACTACGGTTTAGGGGCTGAAGAGGGGCAAACTCAATGAGAGATATGTAAAATAAGGACTGGAAAAAAGTTAAAAAAGCCCAAAATATCTTGGAATCATGGACACAGAATCCAGAAAAGCCTGGTTCAGTGATGACACCAGGGAGAAAAAAAAAGAAAACTTGTGATAGAGAAAGAGTAGGGAAAATTTTTGAGAGGATATTTTTAAAAGCCATTTCCAACTTCATAGTTTTTAAAGCTTGCTCAAGTTCCAGTAGTTTCTGTCCACTTTCTTTTTCTATAGTCTTTATGTGACAGTCTCCATATATTTCCCATTGAAATGAACATTGCAATTGGGTCTATGAAGATTTGTACTGACCTCATTGTGTCATCAGCTTGACATTATAATTTCATCTCCAGAGAAACATTGAAACACTTTTCATCGTGATTAGATATTATAAATGTGGTGACCATAGATAGTAATAAAAATTCCTTGCAATTGCATTTTGACATAATGTAATCTCCATGGTCTTCATTTGACATTGTGATGAGATTGTGGCAATGCTTAACTTTGTATGAATGAAGCTGGGCCCATGGAATGAAAAATTTAAAGTACAGTTTTGTTCATAGAGAACAAATGGTTATAAATACATATCTATTTTATAATAATTAAATTTTTGTTAAAAATTAGAACATATTCTCTAGCCATATAGGGAATGAAGATTTGGAACATTCTGTTAAGTGAGGAGATCAGAAAATGAATCAGTTTTCAGATAAAACTTTTTGAATTTATGCAAATGAAAACATAGCATATTTTGTGCCAGAGCAGAGACTTGGAATCTGCGATAGGAAAGTTCTTCACACTTCCATTGTCTTCTGAGGCATGTACTTCTGCCTTAGTTCTTGAGTAGTGTAGGAATATAAACAAAGGCAATATGTTTATAAAAGAATTTTTCTATTTAGAAGTCAATGAATTTTTAGTTTTAAATACATGCATATGTCTTACAACATGTATCTCATGTTTATCTGCTTTGGTGTAAAAAATAAAAGGGTATCCCTTGGAGTAAAAACTTTGGTGTGGGCTTGTTTTATTCTCTAAAACTTTAGGTTCAGAGTTGTTAAGTATAGTGACAGACTGATTTAAACAGATTTTCATCCTCCTAAATTAGTCATTACTGTAATACGAACTGGAATGACATTTTTTAAAAGTCAAAGCATTGCTGATTTTTTTGTGCAATCTGAATTGATGACCTCCTGGTAAAATACATTTATCTTATTATTAGATCTTTGAGACACTATATCACTTGTAACCTTTACTTAAAGCACTTTATTGCAGATATCCTTCAGATTTTTGCAATGCAGGCAACAACAAATATTTTAAAAAAAGTAAAAGGTACTATCCCTGGATTATAACTATGGTACTAGACAGACTGGCACCTTGCAATTTGGAGTTTTTCTTTTTTATTGACAAAACTGAATGTCTTCACTAGAGTTTAGCTTATGGAACTTGAATAAGGCATAGATGAAACTCCCTGTCTTTCACAACCTGCATTTTTTAATGTTTATTTCTCTTGTCTATCTTTCTTTTCTCTTGGGAGTGACTAGAAAATATGAGTGTAAAATTATTTAAAGTATGGTCAAATGCATAAACCATATTCTTAGAACCGTGCAGGCTGAAAGTTTACTCCTGGGTCCAGTCCTAAACTGCCTGTTCACTTTACCTCTCTAAGGCACTTAAAAGATAAAAGTAGATATAATAGGCTTAGAACCTTTCAAAGATGAGCTAGTATAGAATAATCTTATCATAGAACGATGGAATCATCGAATGTTAAAAGGTTGGAAGGGACCTTAAAGGCTGTCCAGTCCCAACCCCCTGCCATAGACAGGGACGCCTTCCACTGGGCCATGTTGCTCAAGGCCTTTTCCAACCTTTCCTTGAACACTGAGGCATCCACAGCCTCCCTGGGAACCTGTTCCTGCAACTCAGCGCCTGCCCAGTGAAGAATTTCTATCTGATATCTAACCCAAATTTGGCCTCTTTCAATTTGTACCCATAAATCATTGTCCTATCATGACAGTTCCTGATGAAACATACAAACATTTTTTTTTTAAAGTATTATATGTATTAAAATATTTTAGGATGTAGTTTTATCAGTGAGTAGTATTGATATAGAAAAAATAATTTAAAAATATATAACAACATTATAATTACAATTAACAATTTTTGAGTGTTTTTATTCCATTTTCAGATGAGGCAAACCTAATTGACCACAAATTCTGTATATATACAGAGATAAATAATAAAATATATTTTCCTAAATGACTTCATGTTTTTTTAAATAACTGTATTTTTTAAATGAGATTATGGTAGTTTTATGTCAAATTGTCAAATCCTGGGGATCAAATCAGAAGTTAAAAAAAGCATAAAGATTTTGTGAGTAGATACTTATGTGGAGAGAAACTATAGATTTCCTGTGAAATTTTCCTAATTATTTTGATGAAATTCATAAAATTATCTGAAACATTTGCTGCTACATCTTTTCATCTTCACTTCCTTTTGTGAATAAGAAACATTGCAACAAAAGATAGCACCAGTGCAAGCATAATATGAGAAGTTTTTTTCCCACTCTGGAAAGTTTAAATTGTCTTCAAAATTAACTGATATCACTTGTCTTTGAAAATAAATATATTGAAATAGTAAATAAATACTATTACAATTTTGACATGAACAGTTGTAATATGAAACAAAAATAAACAGCTGAACTATTGTAATAAACTTTTGTTTTCACTTTGAAAGCATCTTCAGCCTTTTTTGTTTTTTTTACTGTTGAAGTACACAATGATGATATAATTTTTTGTTATTATTTTGAGTTACTTTTTAATAATTTTGAAGGCATGCAAATGTGAACTGTTGACCAAAATGAAGTTTCTAGCATTGGCTTGAATGCTTAAAATAAATTCTGTTTAATAGTAATACATTTGCATACACTATTCACAGCATGTTTTGAAAGTGCATTAAAGAATTTGGGTTTTCAGTGTGGAGAGAGAACTTGTCTTCTGAAGAAGAAATAAATTCTTCAGAAGAACATTTGTAGGCCTTCAGATACTACCTGAATATGCCTCATTTCTTGAGGTGGAACGTACAGTCTATCCAGACCACTTATAGCAACTAGGCTGATCAGTTCTCTCAAAAGTAATCTGTGCTTTCCCCTAATCCATTTACTGGGGCACTGCTTCTTCACTAGTGGTCTGAGAGGTTGTCTGCCAAAAGGAAAGCATTTGTAAATGGCCATTAATTCCAAAATGCTTATCTCCAGTGGACAGAGATTCTTTTTGCAGTCATTTGGGAAAAGGGATTGAAGTCTGCTGGACTGAATATGTCTACCACAGGAATCCCCAATGCACTGATATTGGGTTGAATTCTTCTCATTATTACTTCACAATTGAGATGTGAGCCCAGAAGAGTCCTTGCCAAGATAAATATTTATTTTAACAAAAGTAGTAGTGGCTAGAAATTCTATCTGCCACTTCCATCTAGACCATAGACCTCACAGATAATGGGGGATGTGGTTAGAGACTTGAACCTGGAAGAAGGGGGAAGTTTTATTGACAAGTACTATATCAGCTCTGGAGTTGTATTTCTTCTTATGTTATGCAGTGTGCTGACCTGGCTTCAAGAGACCACAGACATTTCCACCAAGCAAAACTAAAAATGTCACCTTTTTAGTTTGGAATGTCCTGTAGTATATCTACAACAATGACATATGAAGTTTCTTTTATGTGATTTCCACATAAGATGATGGTAGTTGATGAGGTAGACCATGATCACAGAGTCCAACCAATAATACAAATGTTTTGTAAGTATTTAACACTGGTATGCTGGGGGAAATGATTTTTTTAAATAGCCTTCCATTTTCTGTTTATTATTTTAAATTCTAAAAACCTCTTAATAGACATTCAGAATCAGTTTACAAGTGTGATGATGAAAATATTTTGCCTGTAAACATTCACATACAGTAAATGTAGTCAGATCTCAATTTTCTGAATTTTTAGAGCAATACTTTAATTACTAAAATAGTTTATGTTTATTTCAGTGCTTAGACTGCCTTAATTCAGTACATAAGTAGGGCAATTGATGTGAATCCCAACATCTGGCAATCAGTGATTTAATGAGTTACTTTTTAAAGAAATGTCTGTGTGCCGGAGGGGTCTATAATGCAATTAGACACATTAGCACTTTCTCAGTCATTTTTCAAGAGAAAATGAAAGTGATTGGTGCAAGCTGTAAATTGTTTGCACTTTTGGAAGACAAAAACTCATAATACATTCATATTTCAGCTTTATAAGGAGGATTTTGTTAGAATGATGTAATGTAATACGTTTGTTGCAATTTCTGAGTATTTGTTTGCAAAATGTAAGGATTTAGTAATAAATGATAGTGTGCAGTTACAGGCTTTGGACAAATTTTGTTTTATGCTAACAATTCACGGAAAAGGATACTGATGAAATATTTAAACTAGAAGTCAACAATCCAAATTCAAAGAAATTCCAGAGGAACCTTTGTAACCCCTAATACAATTTGGAAATGATTCAAGTATTTTGACTTTTTTAGTTCTCTTTTTAATTGTGTTCTCTTAGACATCTTTTTATGGATTCGTTAAACTACTTATTAATTTCAATCTCAAAGTACAAAAGTAAAACTTCAGGAATTTTATGTTAAATATAATATCACACAGAAAAAAATTTAACACTTTGATATTTGTATTCATATTCTAAATGTCCTGAAGATTTTGTAACAGGAGTAAAAAGGAATTTCTTGTTTTACTAGATATTTTTTTGACAAATGTCAAAATTTTTGTACTCATCCTTTGGCTTTTAAGAACATCTCACTTCTTAGAAAATTAACTTTAGTGGTTAGGAACAAAATTGTTACAAAAGTAAGTTTAAAGATGTACATTTATGCACTGCTATATGTTTTATGCATATTGTAATAATATATATAAATGTGTGCAAGAGACAAATATGGTCAAGGCTATCATTTTAAAAATAAAGTAAGACCAAAAAAGAAATAAAATTATTCTTGAAAATTATCTTGAATAATTGCATAATGTTGCAATATAAATTATCTACTTGCAATTATTCAATTAAGAGGTAAAACTATTGTCCTTAGTAATTAAGTAACCTGCGCTACAGAGGAGTTTATCACAGCGTTTAAAATAAACTCAGCTGAGTGAATAAAGTGGAAACTTAAGTGGAATCTAAGTAATTTTTTTGCAGTTGGGTTTTTGAAGTGTTAAGACAGGTTCTAATTGAAACACTGAACTTCATGTGCTTTTTGCCAACAGCCTATGAATATAATTTCTGCTGATTTAAGAATCTGATGTCAGGGCAGTAAGTATGCAATTAGCTTTAGTTTAAGTGATAGCAACATGCTGTAAATAAGAATCTTAATTGTGTTTGCAAGATTAAAATTCAGTTTCATTGTTTTTTTCCCCCTTGCTTCTTTGGTGGCTTTGTGGTATATTCGCATTGCTACCTCTAAATGAATGTCAACTTGTTTTACCTCGACTGCAGCCAATCGATACTTCATTAGGCTGAATTGTCTTGTGCCCATGCAACCTTGAAGCTGTGGCTTAATTACCACCCGTATTATGCAGTGGCTCAGAGTGCTGTGCTCAGCTGTGTCAGTTTCAAACAAAAGCCATGCTGTTGCCTGTATTTAGGAAAAATGGACTTTTGAACTGCAGAACTATAATATTTTCTAAGTTAACAATTCATGATGATAACCTTTTTTAAAACGTGTATGTCAGTTTTCAGTAAGTTTACATTTGAATAGGTTTCTGCATATTGCAAAACTTCAAAAGATGAGTATCTTTGCTTTTCATGTTCAACCCATCTTTGATTTAAGATAATTTTAAATTAATGGCAAAGTAACATTCATCTGAAAGAGAAGACAGGAGAAAGTGCAGTCAAATGGCAATCATGACAAATGACATCTCTTGTCTGAGAGTCATTTTTCCTCACTAGACTGATTTGTCATCCTCACTTTTGACATTTTTCATCCTGCTATGAAATCACATTGACAGAATAAGATATTTCTACACTTAACAGTGGGACATAGAAGATGGTTCTCTGCCTTCATTTATTTTTTGTATTACATTTAAGAATTTGTAAAATTTGTAAGCAACTAAAGCCTGATGACAAATTTCATTTGCTTTATAAAATATAAAGTTCACACTGCCCTATAATCCTGAAGTAAATGTTGCTGTTTCATTTGTGTCAGGTCATTATACAACGTAAAAGAAAACAAATCTCCATGAAGATTTTCCACTTGGGAGTATTGCCTTGTTATGAGCTAGGATTATCAAATCCAGTAACAATGAGGACAAACTACCTAACTTTAATGCATTGTGCCATTGCCTTGGACATGTCAAAGACCTGTGGCTAGCATTTGCAATTTCTTACTTCAGCGCTAAAAACATAAGACTTGTCCATTGCTGAACACCTTATGTTCATGTAAATAGGTATAATTAGCTTTTTAGCTTTTTGCTCCAGATCATACAAACTATACAGAGACATTGGCATTTTCTCTTGATTTACAACAAAGGATTGACTAGAGTACAGTCCTAAAAGACAAACCTCAGAGATCACATACACGCAGCTGAGTATGTACTGACTTGCACACACAGCACAGAGAGCAATTCTTCTTTTTGTTGCTTGTATTTTCTTGTTTGGCTGTTTTTTGTTTTTATCAAATGCCTTATGATTACTCCTGTGTAGACCAAAACCTTTATATCTGTTTGCAAATTTGTGCCTAGAACCTTACCGATGGTGAGGCATGCTGACCACAAAATGGGAGGATTGTTGCCTTACGTAAACAATGTTTGAGTGCTCAGAGGATGATAGTCCTCCTTAAAGCTCTTTTCCAAAATCCAATGAAGGAAATTAAGAAAAACTTTCTGAGAAAATATTCATTTTATTTGTCTGATTTTGTGTTCAGTGAACTAGATCTGTGGCTAGATATCGTGTCTTTCAGTGCTCACATCAGACAATCAACTACGAGAAACCTCAAGCACTGTTTCTAATTATCAGCATGTTCAGAATTTTCACACCCTTTATAACATGTACATTTTACTTGTTATACATGCCTTTTGTGTACAGATCAGACCTATAAAACATGCCAGAATTTATACCAACAGTGTGAGCCTGCAACTTCATGCCAGTATTAGTGTACATTCTGTTGTATATTGCCATGTACTGTGTTTTCTAGTATAGCAAAATACAAAAAACAACTTTCACTTAATTAATTAACAAATCTTGGGTTATGCACCAGATGCTTTTAATAATTATTTTCCTGCTTGAATGAAAAGAGGTGGCTGCCCTTGGGATTCAAATTTCATAGACTTCATGTGGCTCTGTTCTTACTCTTTATCTGCATTAATCGTAATAGATTTCAGGCAAGGTTCGAATCACCATTTTGTGAGAATGAAGATGAAAAGTCAGCAGAATCAGTGCCTTTCTACGTATTATGTATAAAAAACAAAAAAACATAGCCCTGCGTATTAAGTGCCTATCTCTCAAAGTTTTCATTTTATCAGAGAAAAAATTTGAACTGCTTGCATATAAAGGGAGTTTTGACTAACCAAAAGGGGACACTGTTCATTTCTGCCAGTAGACCATTCTTAAAGTTGCAAAGTGTTTATCTGCCCTCTGTTGAAATAAGTTCTTATTCAAGTTCACAGTTGTACTTGAGAATGTGGGCATAATCAACAAGCGGGACCATAATGGCTTAACTCCAGCCAGCAACTATGCACAATATAGCCACTCATTCACTCCCTCACCCAGAGGATCAGGGACAAAATCAGAAGAGTAAAAGTGATATAACACATGGGTTGACATAAAGACACTTTAATAGGTAAAGCAAAAGTCCCCAACACGAGCAAAAAACCCTGAGTAATTCATTCACAGCTTCCCATGGGGAGGTAGGTGCACAGCCCTCTCTAGGAAGACAGGGCTCCAACATGCCTAGCAGTAACTTGGTAAGCCACACACCATCACTCTGAATGTCCTTCTTTCCTCCTTCTTCCCTCAGCTTTCTGTGCTGAGCATGGCACCACAGGGTGTAGGATATCCCTTGGCCGTGTCCTCTCCCAACTCCTTGTGTACCTGTGTGCTGGTGGGGTGGGGTGAGAAGCACAAAAGCTTTGATGTTATGTAAGCACTGCTCAGCTGTAGTGAAACCATCCCTGAATTATCAACATTGCTGATGCACAGTCCAAAATAAAGCCCCATACTAGCTGCCATGACTATCATGAATTCTATCCCAGCCAAAACCAGCTACAAGAAAGATGCCATTCACTGTTCGAGTCTAAATAAAAAAGTACATTTGAGAAATTTCCCTTTGTGATCAGTACTTCATAGAGTTGTCCCTCTTTTAAATTATTGTGCCACTTCTTGTGTTCTAATGAATGTATGTAGGATAGAAAGACATTGTAATGAGCATGGTTTATTCCATCAAATCTAAAGCAGGTGTATTTGTATTTCTATAATGAATTACATCTGTTCATAGGAATCTTTCGAGCAACTTTCTAATACCAAAATGTTCATTATTTACTCACAGGATTTCAGGAAATTAGTGTTCAACATAACCACACTCCTGTATAACATTACACAGCCACAAGCAATCAGGAACACAACATGAAGTTCACTCTTCAGTCCTGTTTTGTGATGATCTCTTTACTCTTACACAGTTTCCTCTGGTGACAGAATAACTTAACTTGGTAAAACTTTTCCCCAATATACCCTAGCTATATTAATAGCAACTGTCATTCATTATTATACTAAAAGGGAAGAAAACTTATACCGAAATATGAAAAAAAGGCCTTCAGTGAAATTATATGTACAACTCAACCTTAATTCAAGTTCAGTCTAGTAGGAACTATGAACTTTTTTTCTTTTTTTAATGGTTCAGTAATCGGAGACATCAAAGTACC
Organism: Geospiza fortis; assembly: GCF_000277835.1. Lineage (NCBI taxonomy): Eukaryota > Metazoa > Chordata > Aves > Passeriformes > Thraupidae > Geospiza > Geospiza fortis. The sequence goes on from NW_005054525.1 coordinate 862,771, forward strand.
TGTTACTGTTTACTAGAACATTAAACCACATAGGGACAATATAACATTGAAGACAAAAAATGAGGGTTTAGGGACATATTTTACCAATACTGTAAAAGTAGATTTTTTTTTTCAAATTGAATTGCATTATATCTTCATAATCAGTTTCTGAAAAGCTAATATTATAGAGAACCACGTTTACCTGGAAAAAAAAAAACATTTTACAAGGATAAAATAATGAAAGGGGAAAAAAACCATTTTACAAGGATAAAATAATGAAAGGCTCTGAATTTATACATTTTCCTTTTACAGATGACAGAGATTTGTATTGGACTTTGATTACTAAAGCATGGGCAATAATTGTTGTCCCTGTTGATTTTGTGTTATTCATATGTGTATATGGGCTGCAACAGATAATTAGAGCAGAAAAGGAGAAACTAAACTGGAGACAATTGATCATTAAGATTGAATGATATGGGGCAAAATTCACTCACTTCCCGTTTACTCAATGGGTAAAACAAGACAGCAAAAATCTTATAAAAAATCTAGAAACTTACCAGTAACTTCCATTGTTTTTCCCCATTTCTTTCCTTGCCAGCAGAAGAGTTATGACCCATTTTGCTTTTACTGATCATCTTCATCATCGCAAAGAGTGAATTCCATGAACTACAGTTCAACAGGAATGTGCATCACTCTCATGAACATCAGACATGGCCTCATGTGATCCCTGGAATGTAAAAGTAGGGCAGCAGGGAGTAGGCAAGATATTTCCTTATGTATACAATCATGATAAGAGAGATATAAAATACATTATCTCAGGGAAATGTCTGCAATTTAAAATTATTAGGGTAGAGGAAGGAATCTTAATATGCTGTTCGAGCAGGAGAAAATGTTTTGAAGGAATAAATAAAGCATTAAATTTACTTTATTTCTGAAAAAAAAAGAACAGGGAAAGGATGTCATAATACTTTAAAAAGACTTGAAAGTGTGTTTATAAACTATAATCTAGAGTAAATGCATAAGAAGGAGCAAATATCTGTACACTGAAGTAAAACAACCAAGAACTAAAAATATGTGAAGTTTATTTGAAAATATTACTGTAGCAAAACTGAAGTTGTAATTTAACCTTGGTTGTTGATCTCAAATACAGTTTGGGTGAAAACAGAAAGATCAACATATATCTCATATCAGACTAGATAATTTTTAATGGTTCTTTCTGAGGTTAAGTTATATGAATATACTAATACAACTCTCCAAATTATTTTCTTTAAAAACACATGCAAGTCATCATTGGCAATGATAAACTGAATTCACACCCAAGTACATTGAAATATGTTCCTGAAGGTGTCCCTTTAAATTCCTTCCACTAAAAAGCCAAAGCAAGATAAAAATGCAGTTATCTACTCTCAAGCTGATTTCCAGATATAAATCTAGACATATAAATTTTCAGTATAAATTATTTTTACTGTGTAACTGGCTGTATACCATTGAAATAGACAGTAGTCAGGAGTAATCAGGTGAAGCAATATTATAGGCTTATTTCATCACTTCTGTTAGGTTGTTTTTATTATTGCAAAAGAAGAATGTTCAAAAAATTGTTAAAATATTATAATTATTTAGTGCATTTAAGAAACCTTGGTAAACAGAAAAGCTTCATTCAGAATGTAGGCTGGCTATAGTACATCTTCAGTTAAAATATGACTAGATATGAACAAAATGTCAACATGTAATTTTTGAGTGAATAAATGTAAATTTTTACCTTTGAAAGCAAAACTGAGTTTTAGTCATATAAAACTAATTTTGAAACAGTTAAATAAAATATTTTTCAACCATACTTTAATTATAACAATTTTGATCAATTTTTTCTATACTAATTTTAGCTTAAAGAGGCAGTTTCTTCAATAATATTAAAACAGACTTGATTTGTTTTCTTTAAAAAATAGCAATGAAATGACTACAAATTTTTATTATATTTAATAATTTATAGCATTGCATTTAAGAGAGAGGCATACAAAGCTGGATATAATAAAAACTCTCATTGTTTCATAGCATTTAAGGCCAAAAGGTTCAATAGATCATCTAATCTGACCTCCTGTATATCACCTGAGATAAATCCCCAGTGAATCCCAACTCAGTCATCTACAAACTGTGCCCAAAACTACTTTCATTTTTGGGCAGCTTACCTGAGTAGTACTCATCTAATTACACAATTATTTCCCATTAACTAACAAATTTCTTTGTTTATCTCTAGAACAGCTGGTTCTGTGGAGGCTGGAGGTTGACTCACTGAGAAGGTGGCTCTTTCTGCATGCAATGTTGCATTTTAAGAAAGCTGGAATAGGGTGTTTGCAGTGCTGGGTCAGAATACAAAGCCAAAGAGGATTCTCATTCTAAGCACTATTCAAACCAGTTTTGATCATATACTTTATTTTTCTTGAGTTGTAGAGATAATGAAATCACAATGCCTGCTCCCATGATACATTATGGCAGCAAGGGTATGTGTTTCAGCACATTTGCAATCTCTGGATGGACTGTGGACCCTCCTTCCTTTTGGGTTTTCTCAGTACACTGAGCCTGTAGCTGGACCTTAGTATCTTTATCAAATTTCATCCATTGCCTAGAAAGTTTTTAAAGCCAAATTTGCATCCACTAGTTTTTTGGTGTCTTGGCCTTCAGATGGTGTTAAGCTCCTAAAAAGCTACAGAACAGGAATATATTTGGAATGGAATTACATGTGTGTTTAGCTGAGGAGTAAAGTAGCATTTGATACTAAAAAGATACTAAATTATGAAGAAACTCAGGGAAAACTGTTTTTCAGAATAGTTTTATGTGGGGTTTTTTTTATGTACCTGAACAAAACTTAATTTCTCCTGCTTAGTCTAGGTTTGTCATAGATGATCATATGTTTGCTACTTGTGCATTTACTGGAATAAATAATCACCATTATGTATTGATATCTTCTCACACACTCTCCTAAGATTATGTTGGAGAAATTACAGTAATATGAACAAGGCACTAATCAGAAATAGCCCATCTTCATCTTTTGAAAGATTTTTCTTTTTGAGGATGTGGTCTTTAAATAAATTTTTTAGTGGGAATACCTATGTGCTATGGAACTTGCTGAGGCTGATTATGTAGTGTTGATAATCTGTCATTTTCATCTTCCCTGCTCTCCCATGGCTTATTTTGATTTCTCCGGTATATAAAAAAAAAGCTCAAGAAACAGTTTTAAGGAATTGCAAATAGACTTGTCTTTAAGGTCTTTTTTATAAAGTTACCTGTGAACTCTTGCATTTAATTGATGAGTCTGTACAGAGACAGTAGTGTGTACAGAACAATTGGCTTCCTTAATAGTGTATTTCATGCTCAATATTTTTTTTCCTTGTTTTTCAGCTAGACCTGAGTGACTGTAAATCTCATAGACCATACTCTATAGCGAGAGGGTAAGACTTTTAAGCAGTACTCAACACACTAATTTTAGGATAATGATGTCTAAGGAAGGAATGTCGTAAATATCGTGATGACTTACAAAATGAGTACTAGATGTAGTAATTCAGCTTGTCACATGATTTTAGAGTCATTTAAGGATCTAGGACTAAATTCTATTTTTGGTTTTAGCAGCTGGATTCAAGTGACTTATTTAGACAAGGGTGTTATTAGACACTTTGAGTGACTTAGTACATTGAAAACCATAGGGAATACAACACCATATAAAATGTGATATATTTTCAGTCAGTCAAATTTTCTGCAAAACAATATGGAAATAAAGAAACAGTTAAGCATGTCATGGAGCACAGTGTGAAACTGATTCTGAATTGGAGTGTTGGGCTAGAAGAACCGCTTTAAAGAAATAAAGAAAATCTGTAGAACATCACAAACCTTATGCTGATTCTCATTCACTGATGGTAAGGAGCAATTTCAATCTTAATTTGTGCATGTGGACACGTTCAAATAGACATGTTGACAATATTTACTGCAGACTTTCAACTTGGATGTCAATGCTATGAAGTCATCTAAATTGCAATACAATGCTGAGGGAGAGAGCCATCTCCAGAATACCAGTACAAGATTCTATTTTTCTACACTTTAGGTCACTTTCTGAATGAGTCTTTCTTTTCCATTAACTGTACAGAAAACTTAGATGTTGGAATTATGTGAAATGACTACACCTGGAAAAGCTAAAATTTTTATTGCTGTTATTATAATTTAATCAAGGATGCAAATGGTCAGTAATGGTCGTATAGATTCTCAGATAGGAGAAGAGAGATGGTCGTCAAAACATGCTGATCTTTGAAATAATTTTATGCTATTCACAAGTAAGAAGGTAGGAATTTTTTATTTAGGTTAGATGAGCCTAGCTTCTTGGTGAAGTTTATTTTTTTAATAGACTACCAAGAACTTAAATTATATATAATGTTTTATATAAAAATTTAAGATTATTTAAAACTAAGAAATGCTACTGGTGACTGCAAAGAACTCCAAAGAAACTTATTCTAATGTTTTATTACTTTCAGTTGTATAAAATCTATGGTCTAACCAAATTTGCAAGCAATATTTCAAGGAATAAAGTATTTTGCTCTGATGATATTCTTATTAGTTTAGTGTCAACTTGAGAGCTGACACTGAAATTAGAAACCTATGCAACAGCATCAACACATCAAAAAAACCTAACACACATAAAAATTAGTTTCTTGGTCTAGATTTCTAGCGTAATGTACCACAAGCATAGGGTATATTACTTCCAAATTTCTTGTATCTGAGGTTCTTACAAAATTTGAAGGGTAGTAGAAATCCTTTATCATTCAAGTCTACTTGCCTGGGTAACTGAACTGAAACGTTTCCTTAAAGTTTATTTCTTAAACTTATGAGAAAATGTTCCTTTCCGTTTGGTTTGGAGACTTAATTCCCATAAGGCTGAATGCACCCTAAGAGAAAAAGGAACTGAAGCCCTTATGATGACAAATCTAAGGTGTGTGCTGAACAACACTTTAGATTAAGTGGACAAAATTCTGTACTGCTTTAAAGAATATTTGTGCAAGTATGTCACTTAATAGTTTTCAGGTAGCTGCATGCTGCACAGAAGTGCATGGATCTTGAAGTGCCTCAGTAGTGATTTCCAATTCTCATTCTCCCATAAGTGATGACTTGATGCTTTTAACTCAGAATCCCAGGCTTGGTGCCTGTAGATGTCCTAAACAGGTTTGCCCACCTGGCTTGGAAATGCCGCTACCAAAAGTCTTGGGCCCATTCACAAGTCATTGCATAACGCAGTGACAGAAGATAGTGTTTTTCCTCTGTGGGTTGCACCTTATAAAATACAACAAACAATATATTTCCTCATAAAAGTTATTTCCATTAGCTGAAGTGTTCAAGGTCTATAATCTGACCTTTATGGTTACAGCTCACTCGAGAATCACATAGGAAAATGTGAATAAATTGAGTACCCAGGTAAAGTTTGTGCAATAACCTGACAAGGCAAAATGTACTTACAGGTACACTGGCTGTGTACATAATAGTTCAAGTGTTGACTTTTAACAGTCCTACTTGGTGACAGCTGTCTCTTTAAGAATTTGGCATTGTATAATTTGGGACTGAAGATGATAGAGGCATGCGTGAGAGATGTTTCTTATGTGTATGTTTAAGTGGAGAACTGTGCCTCTGTAAGCTTCAAAAGGTCAGAACTTGATTTAATAAACTTTTCTTCCCAGAAAACAAGCTTTATTCTTGAATGTGTAACATTGTTAGAAAACTGCATGTCTGGAGACATTGCTAATAGGCTTGTGAGACCTTTTGCTCTATCCAATGCTGTCTTGAATAGTCATACTGGATCTGGTCTGAATAAGCCAAAATCCTTAAAATGTTATTTCCTGATTTGTATGCTTTGGATCACTTCTGCTTTCTGCAATACCCTTTACAAAGGTGCAGAGCTGGGATTTCCATATCCTCCAAGTGCTTCTATGCTTCATTCTAGCATATCATTTCATCATTGGTCTATCAGCACCCTTGTTGGTTGTCGCTAATAATGCCTTACTACCCCTCTTACTTTTCTTGCTCACTGCCCACCATGCTGTATTTTTACTGATATAAATGCCTTTAACCCCTCTGTATAATTTCTGCTTTTGCAACATAGCTGTTTTTCAGTCTGCAGTTGCTTCATGACAGCACAGAACATCCTACTCATAGTGCTCATTATGTTTTCCTAGGTCATGATAGCTTTGAGACAAGTCGATTTTTATCCAGTAGAAAATATTATCCTCAAGTCCTTGGATGACCAATAGGACTTAAAGAATTTTCTGATATAAAGCTTGCCTTTGATAATCTCTTATAAGATACCTATTTTCTTGTTCACTGGAATCTGACCACTCTCAGCTTCTATAGCTTTCAGAGGCACTTGAGATGAGAAATAATTTTGGAGTGGTAACCACAGGCAGCAAAGACTACTGCATGCATCATTCATGGATTTACATACAATGATTCTTAATTTTACTAATTTAATGCCTAATTCACAGGCATGTGCCATTAGCAATGGATAACTCACTTCCTGCCTGCTCTAGAGTGCTTCAGAATATGATCATGGGTGCTCAGACCAGTTACATTGTCTAAATAAATAAAAGCCACATATTCAGGATTCCTAGATTTTCTTTTTCAATGACCTCAAGAAGACTCTTTTCCTTCTGAAGCAAGGTATGTGGATGGATATTGCCCACAGATGTGGTGAGACCATTAACACCTCTACTTTTATAACTTGCATTTAGATCTAGCAAACTAGTACTCAAAATTTTGTAGATACTTCTGTTGCTTTATCTGTGAGATATGTAATGTGCAAATGCTGTGCCTTGCTGCAACTCCTGTAACCTTTCCTCAAAGGCGAGGCCTTTTTATAAAAAAAACCCTTTTTAAAACCCAGCCTAGGAATCTATTCCAAGGTATCTTCACAACATTTAATGATGGGTTTGGATTCCAGAAGAGAATGGCTTATTGATAAAGCCTTTTACCAGCATTACACACTGAGGTGAAATATTGCCTTACATACTTTTCTCTTGCTTGTTCTCATGTTGCTCCAGACTTGGTGACGAAAAAAAGGCCATCTGAACTATCCTAGAAGTTTCAGAGGAGTTGACTAGAAAATTGGGCAAGAGGAGGAGAAAAAGCTAGATCTAGTCTGTTTCTACTCAGTGGCTGAGTCCCAGTGGACATGTCCTTATGTTTCACATTCTGCTTGTTGAAAGTCTTCCCTCAAACAGATAGGGATAAATGAGATGCCAATTATTTTGACATGTATTACTAGGGGCTAAAATACATTTGCTCCCTATTAGGTTAGCCCGGGGTGCAATAAAACCTAGTCTGGACCTCAGATTCCTGTTTCAGAATGCTCGCTGATTTGCAGACAACAGGACAGTTTGAAGAAGTGCTGACAAAATCCACCTCAGCTTGACCCATCTTGAACTGATGCTTTTAAGTACTCATGGAGATCTACACACTTGATATGGAGCAGGGAGAAGGAAATGGAGTTAACAAGAAGTACCACACATCAAACTGTCCATAGTCTCACTATTCAATAACACTTCTAAGATATACGCATGATTATAAACAGAGGAGGAACTCTAAAAAGATTGGAAGACATTCTTGCACGTGGAAAAATAGGCAGATACTTTCCTGGAACAAGACCTGGTACAATGGAAAGATCCAGGGCATCTTTTTAAATGCCACATGTAAGATTAAGGGTGTGTAAAAAACAGGCATGCCCATATGTGAGCTGGGAGATGACCACTTATAACTGGCAAAGCCACAAATTTCACAGATTTTGAGAACCTTGGACTGTAGTAATGTTTTGGTGGGTTTTTTTTTTCCTTTATGCATAGTATATAACAGTAAACTAGATCTGAAAATTGATAGTGATCTTGCAATGAGATGATTTTTGATGATTGCCTCCAAAATTTCATTTGTTTATTACATTGGTTTAGGCATGTGTTCAAGTGCCAGCAAACTGTGTCTACTGAGACAGAGAATAATTCATTAAGCTATGTAAAATATCACACAAAAACTTGAGCAAAATGTAGCCACTTTGGTGTTCTGACAGCTACAATACCAGTTTTAATAAAGATAGTCCTGATGCTATATTGAAACTCCTGTGAGCCCCATTGAATTCAGTTATCACTTTTGCTTCATGTTAACATGAGGAATTTAAGTCAGAGAAGAGAAATAATTATTTTTAGAGCTTATAAGCTAGCTTTACTTGGATAGATTTTCCTTGGGTAAATATCTTGACTAAATTTTAAAGTCTGGTTTCTAACTGAGCTATATTAGAGTTTTAAAATATTCCTCATATGTTAAGAACTGTTAACATGCATAAGATATTGCTTGCTTCTCTATAATAATAGAACTAAACCATTGAATAATTATTGAATAACTTAGATATTGTTAAAGAACTCCTATTTCATTTAGAGTAGCTCTTATACTATGTATCACTTTGCTGAATGAAAGACAAAACCAGGGAATAATCATTTTTACAAATGGACCATCTTACAAAGAGAATGGGAAGAGTGATGCTCTTTCTGAGAGAAATGAAGATGAAACTGAATCTCTTTCTCAGGAAAATACTAGAAAAGATAATGAAAATAAAACTAAAAATAGAACCCTTCATAGGCTAAACTATTTAAATTATAAATATCTATGAGGAATTTTGTAGCATAAAATGACAAGAACAAAAGTATGTCATTCAAATGAGATGTTGGGAGGATTTGACACCACCGAATCAGACTGAAAAAGGATGGGATAATTATTAAAATAATCTAGATTTAACTGAAATGTGTAAAGTCAATATCTCTATTAACTAGATGTTTTGCTGCATGCAAAATTCAGATATAAAACATGAAGGTAGAACTACCATATTCTAAAGAGATTTGATCTTGGGTTTGGACATGTAAAAAGAAAAAGAAAATATGACAGACCGAGGGTTGGCTAGTATATAATCAGCACATATAATTTCTTTTAGAATGTAAATATTAGGAGACTGGAGGAAAGGCAATAATGTGGGACAGAATGATGCAAAATTTGGAATTGATTGGCAACAGCTTGTATAAATCAAAACATTCTTGAAAATAAGTGACTTTGTTCCTCTTTCCTTTGTGAAATCCTAAGCACTTCCATGGGACACTAGATCTGCCATTTCTTTAAATAGAAATAGAAATTTGACTGAAAAGCCTTCATAAACTTGCCAAGTAGTTCCGTAAGGTCTTTTGAACAGATCTGTATTGAACTGGCATGAGTAACCAGTCAAGCCATCAAATCACTTGACTTGTATCATGACCCTGTGGGGCAAGAGACTAAAACACACGAAAACTATCTAGAGGGGAACTTGATATGCAAAAGAGTTGGAGTAAAACAACTGTATGGATCCTGCTTAAAATTTGTTGCAATTCAGCTCTGGTGATTCACTCCAATGAAAGATTTATTTGTCATTATGGCTATGTGGCCATACTCAGGATTGAGCCCTAAGAGTTGGAAAGGTTGACAGTGGAGCTACACAGTGAACATCAAACACAGAATTATAACATAGAAATATTTCTGTGGAAAAACAGTTCTTAAAAAAATCAGGAGTCTTCATAAGATGCAATATCTATCTGTCTATCTATATATCTATGTATCAATTGGAGGTAGGACTAGATAACCCTTTAAGTTGCCTTCCAACTCAAACTCTTCTATGATTCTATGATTTTATGATATTAGGGCGTTTGATGGTGAACTCCATGTACTAAAAGAAAATATTTCTTCCAAGAGGGCATTCAAAGAAATAGGTTAAAAATGGGATTTGAAAGAGAATCAGCAATTCTCTTAGTAAAAGGTGATGATACAGGTCAGTATTGAAATGACCTGGACAGTGAGGTCAAATGGTATTTGGGAGAGTAGACATTTTAGACCTTATTTAAAGTCCTTGAGGATCAATTAATTTTCATATATACTATGTGGTCATGTGGTCACACAGCCAGCATAATTTACTCCTGTCACAATGAGTATAACATTTTGCTAAGAAAAAACACAGTCAATAAAAAGACAGAGATATCAAGTTTACAGTACTTTTTTTATAAATATGCAAATATATGGGTCTGTCAGTTTAATATATCTAAGGAATACTAGTGTATATTGCTTGAGTTCATTTAAAATTTTTGACTAACAAGATGTACAAACAAAAAGGCCTGCTAAATAATGAAAAATTTGGCTGAACTTACATGATGGAAGCAATTCAAAGATAAATTTTATTTGGGGAAGATGAAACATGGCAATTTTTTTTTCATACTACTGAAGGAAAAATATTATTCCAGGGAGAATTTTTATTTTTTTGGTGGTTTATTCTAACCATAACAAACACAAATAACATAGTGACAGAGAATATGTAGTTTAAGAATTTTCTCATTTAGTGCTAAACTCTGCATCTTGGCTGCTCCTCCTAGGATCTCTCTGTAGTCAGTGGAGAGAAATAGAAATTTTAAGGGGTAATTTGTCTCATGTAATATATAAATTGCTGTAGGGATGAAATGATAACGACCTGAAAGTGTGTATCTCCACTTAAGGAAAAAAACAGATGACTATTCCTCTTCAGTCTCTTATAGCTATACCATGATCATGGCTCCAGCTCTTGAATGTTTAATGGTATTTCTGCAGTATAAAATGGTAAAACATAGATGACTCTATTCCTCTTCAGTCTCTTATAGCTATACCATGATCATGGCTTCAGCTCCTGAATGTTTAATGGTATTTTTGCAGTATAAAAAGGTATCCTAGGAAGGCAGAATCAGGGGCTTTCTGAGAATGGTGAGATTTTTATCTTCTAATTTTGTCTTGCAAATTGTCTAGTAATTTTCTAGTAGAAGTATCTAGTTTTAGATACAGAACCATTTGAACACCATTCTTTGAAGCCAGGAATGGAAGTTAGTGTAGTGGTATGTTTAGTGCACTCACTGCACTTTATTTAGAAGCTATCGAGAAATACTGTAAGGCCTTGGTTCTAAATACAAAACATAAAGGGATTAATAAAAAAAAAAAGAAAAGAAAAGAAAAAGAAAATGCTTATATTAAGTTTCAGCTTTCTTGTGTATAGAAGTCTTTATAAATTTAGTGAAAATTCATAAACTTTGGAACAGAGGGTACCAGTATCAATTTTGGATGGTCTTGACTAGAAGTAATTAATAGAAATCAACAATATACATTTGTGTGTAGAAAAAATGAGAGAGAGAGAAACTCAGGAGATGCAGAACAGTGAAACGAGTCTGGTAAAGAAATAAAATATTTGGTTATTTAAATAAATTGAACCAGCTGTACCTCACAGGGAAAGGTGTGAGATAAAAAGTAAGAGAACACAGTGAAATTGAATATAGGCTTATTGAGATATCCCAAGCAGAACCCTGACATTTGACTAACTTAAAGTATAAAACTTGAACTGAATCTTTGAACAATGGTATTGGGGCTTAATATGAATATTGACTAACAGTGTGAGATATGTCAAAAGAAAAAGAAAAGGAGATTGAACTCCGCCTGAAAAAATACCAGGTATTCCAGGATGGAGAGGTATTTGGGGGCAGGCAGTGAGGGGTATTTTTCTATGCACAGTCACTCTCAAATATATTGCCAGGTATGACACTGAAAACACAAATAAGAATTATTTAAGCTGTAAATTCTTTGGGGTAAAGATTGGTTCTTCCTATCTGTTTGTACCATGCCTTGACTAATAGATGTTTATTTTTGTATGTAAATAATAGTAGAATTTCCTTACGGAGTGATATATATATATATATAGAGAGAGAGACAAAAAGTCTGACCTATAAATTGGACAATTTCAATAAAATTCCAGGCTTTTCTACCACCTTACCCACTGAAGTTCCTGAAGGATATAGCATACTCCCTTATTGCACTCCACAGTTTCTGCACAATACAACAAGGCATTTGTGATAAGATACATATCTCAAATGGTTGGAGTTGGGGAATAGATTCAAACTATTCAGATTTTGTTGGTCTGTAAAATTGGTTGGAAATCTCATGTGAGAACATTGTTCTCATGAGATTTCTGGTACTGTCTTCTGTGAATCAGATCATAAATACTGCAAGAACTTTTTTTGTTTCAGACATATTTCTGGAGTTCTTTTCTCACAAGATAATTAGAAATATGGAACTGCACATATATGAATAATAATGATAATAAAAAGTCAACAAATCATTGGAGAAAGTTGATAAAAATCAGTTTGAAATTTTGATAAAGACTGAAAGACTTTCTTTCATTCCACTGCTGCTTGGTCATTGTAAAGAGCGCAGCCTCATTTTTATTCACACTTAACATGTGTTGCAGTACATCACTAATACTCCATCTATATGTATATGCTATCAGTTTATTAAGGTTTTAATTATATAACTTTTCATGTTGGGCTTGTGATCTTCTCTTTGTATCTTTCAGAACAGTTCTATTCAATAGCTTTTGATCTTCTGGGAGCTTAAGGACTGAGTTGCCACTGATGCTGTTTGCCAGCAGCAAAGGGAACTGGGATATGGCCTGACCATGGAGACTGATAGGCCATAAGATATTAAGCTCCCGCCAATTTCTATTTTCTCTTTCAAAGATTGCTAACCTCATCTCCCCAGGGACTGCAACTGCTGCCAGCCTTAAACCAGCAGGAGTAATATCTGTCTCTAATTCATAATTACTAGGTCTCTGCTACAATGAGCATTGTTGGTGCTTGCCTTTATTTAATTAGTGAGTATGTGCATTTGTACTGGTGAGAAGTACAACTGGATGGAAACATAACCTCATTACTTTAAAGTTATTTTTCTATTTCTCTTTTTCCTGCATCTTCCTGTTGTTATATCCATAATATACAGCAGATCATTATCAGTAGCATTAATAAGATTCAATGCTGTGCATATTTTTCAACAAAAGTTGTATTGCAAAAGAAACAAGGATAGCACCTTGTAGAATTGAAACAGACAGTCTGTCCCTGAATTTTTACCTCTTCCTTGTGCCTATTCCCTATTATTAATGTATATTATTACTTCAAGTATGTCAGAAAAAGAGACAAACAGTCAGAGGCAGAAATTTCTCCCTAATTCACTCTGCCTAGCCAGCAAAATGTAACACAAAATTATTCAGGGGAAAAATACAATTTTCTGTCATATCTGCCATACACTGATAACAAAGCTACAGGCTAATATGTTTTGATATTTTTGTCACTCGTTTATCATGTGACCTTTCATGCTATCATTAATACAGCTGAGGGACAGAGCAGATACACTGAAATAAGGGTGTGGAGAAGTCAGATTGCTTCTCTAACAACTAACGGTCAGTCACAGCAATTTATGCTTTTCTTCAGTATAGCATTGACTGAAGAAGAGAAATTGTTATTAAAATTTGATATTACTGTCTAGGCTCTGCCATATAGAATTTGCAACTTTTAGCTATAATGGGAATACTGGGAGGGGGGAGGCTTAATAAATTTCCCTTTGAATTATGATATTAATACAATACAACATGCTTGCTCAGATATTCAAGGGATATACAAGTGGAAAAATCATATTCAGGACACTCCAACATTGCATATTAGTCAAAGTCCAGAGTTGTTATATCAAAGAAAAATATTTTAATAACATGGATGTAACCCCCTTTTATTGGGTCAATTAAAACAGTTGCCTTTTTCATTTCTGTTTATTTGTTTGTTTGTTTTCAAAGTTCCAGTTACTAATCGTGTTGCATAGTATTCAGCAATATTTTCAGGACATCCAAGAAAGTGCAATGTGTCTTTTTTTTATGTCTGTGTGTCTTTTATGATAAATGATACCTGGGTTAAATTTGCATTCGGCTTTACACCATTTCTGACAATAGTCTAGCTTTTTATGTTGCCTGTGGAGTCTGCTTTGTTAAAATTCCAATATAAAACTAATTTATATTTGACATTAATGAGTTAAGAAATGTTTTATACAGTACATCAGAGCTGAGAGAGAACTTTACAGCATTCTAGTAAAGCAAATTACTGCTGAGTAGAACCATTATGTAAAAAACAAAAAAATCTTTTACTAATCAAAGCTGCTTTTCTTTTCAAAATCCTGTGATTTTTAATGTTTATATTAAGAAAGAACTGAAAATTTAACAGACTTTTTTTTTCTCTTTCATATTCTGTAGGGGAATTGCAATTTGACTAGTTGGAAGAGATCTCTTTTATCAGTGTGCATGTCTGTGCCAGGTCAGAATAAATCTTTATATTCATTTATAAAAAAATATTAAAATACTTTAGCTATTTAAAACATTAAATAATGTTTTTCTTGAGAATTACTTCTTTGAGTAATATTTTTAAGCACACTAGAAAATCACCTTTACATGTGAAAAAAATAAATAAGGATGAGCTTTAAATAGAAGGATTTTACATAGGTCCCAGAGAGAGCCTTGTAGGCTTGAAATGAATCTTTTTGCATTAGATCTGTTTGCAAAGTGAAAGTTTAAATTTGTTATTACAAATTTAAAGACCTGATTTCTAGAAAATATATGCAAATTAATAATTCAATTTCCCAAAATATAAGTTGACTTAAATTTGACTACTTCTGTAAGTAAATTTACACATGTTTGCAGAAATAAACCCTAAATATATTTGTGAAAACAGAGGATGCATTAGCACTACTTAGAAATATGATTTGATTATTTCATTACTTAGTATTTTGTAAACAAGCCCATAACATGTATTTTTAAACACTTTTGGTCCATTTGTAGTCAAATGGACTGCATACTCTATGCATGTAAATGTCTTTTTATAGATATATGCATATATGTATATAGAGTGAATTATATATAATTTCTTAGTATCTGATTCATGTGTATGGACAGTAGTGTCAGATAAATAAAAAGCCTTTTAAAGTCCTGGAAAGTCTAGGATATTCTATAGAATATTTTTATAGGAGGGAATGTATTTTTACCTTTTAGTGTCTCTGTAACAATGTTCTTAAGCTTGTTCTCACTGTATTATTATCACTTCTAATTTTTGGTAATTAATAATAGTGCTTCCTGAAGCAATTAATAAGAAAGAATAGATGCAGGAATAATGCTGGTAGTACAGAGACTTAAAAATCATATAAACCCATCACAAAATAATATTAATGTGGTCAAAAGACTCCTGTAAATATGCTAGTCAAGTGCAGAAAAATTACACTAAAATACTTATCCATTAAATTAAAAGCATCT